>NW_027115560.1:207705-211684 GCF_000696795.3 Halyomorpha halys
TCAAAAGATGAAGTTTCTAAATTGCAGTCCGATTTTAATAATCTAAATGAAAAATATTCCGAGATGATTTCAGATTTTGATCTCTATAAACAAACCTACACACACACAGAAGATGAATGTATTCTAATGAAAGAAGAAAAACTAACTTTGGAATCTGAACTGAACTCTCTTAAATGTACACTTGAAAGTGCTCTAGAAGAATCTTCGAAACTGAAATTAGACAAAGAGGAAATCAACAACAATTTGAAGTCTATGGAAAATCAATTATCTGAAGAAAAGCAAAGTACTAGAGATATTAAAAATTCCTATGAGAATCTAATAACAAAATATGATGAATCTGTCATTGAGATAAATAAGAAAACCATTGAATTACAAAATTTATTGATCCAATTAACTGATTTAGAAACTACTAATGGAAACTTGAAAAATGAATTGAGTTGCTTAAGTAATGATTCAGAGAATAGATTAGATATAATAAACCAAGAGGTTTTTGAGTTAAAAAGAAAATGTGAGACTTCTGACAAGTTGTTAGTTGATCTCGAAGAGATCAACAGTGAATTAAAGGTTTCTTATGACAAAGTATGTGAGGATTTAAAGTCCAGAAACTCAGATCTTTTATTACTTGCTGATAGTAAAGAGAAGTTGGAAAAAGAATTGGAAGTCTTGAACGAGAATGAAGCTTTGTTGAAGCAGAAATTAATAGACTTAGAAAAAAATGTGGACTCCCATGAGAGGGCATTGTCTGATGTGAATGTTGAATTAGATAGTGCTTATTCAAAAATCGATTACATAAAAAAAATTGAAATGCAGCTTGGTGTATTAAAGGACGAATATGATATTTTATCATTATACTGGACTCATAATAACGAAATAGGTGGTGAAAAACCTTTTTGTTTGTTTTCTGAATTTGTTTTTGCTGTTAAAGCCATAATTAAAGATTTAATATTTTTTAAAACAAAGTGTTCAGAAGAAGAAATGAAATTATCTAGTTCTCAGGAAGAGGTTTCTCGTCTTAATATTTTATTAGATTCTTTGAAAGGGGAAGTAAAATTAACAGCGGAAGAGTCTGGTAAACTACAAGAGAATTATTCTTCTTTATCTAAACAGTATAATAGTTTGTTGGATGCAAACAAAGATTTGAATATCAGATGTAACTCACTTTTAGAAAAATTAAAAGAGCTAGAAAATAATAATAGTTTATGTAAATCATCTGTACAAGATTTAAAATCAGAAGTTGCTTCTAAGGAATCCATCATTGCAAGTCTATCTAACATAAAAGATTTATATGAATCAACTGTCAAAGAAAAAGAAACTTTATCTTCTCAATTAATGGAAAAGATTGAAGAATATGAATCTGTATTAGATAAATTTAAAAAATCTGAAGACAACTATTTATCCCTGAAGCTTGAATATAACACATTAACAAATGAAATAAATAATTTAAGGAATACAAATGAAACATTAGAGATGAAATGTAATGAAAATTATGTATTATATATGAATAGTAAAGATAATATCGAAATATTACAAAAGGAAAAGGAAGAAATTAGAAAAAACTTTATTAAATGTGAAAAGGACTATCAGAATTCTTTAGATTTGGTAAAAAAATGCCAAGAAAATATGGGAAATTTGGACAAGCAGTATAATTTAAGTATTGCAAAATTAAATGTAATTCTTAAAGAAAAAGAAAGTTATGAAAGCCAAAACTTAAGTTTACAAAAGATAAATGATGATTTGGTGAACCGTATTAAAGAACTGAATTGCAAATGTCTAGAAAATCAGAATATGTTAATTAAATTCAGAGAATTAGAGAAATCATATGAAGCAGTTTGCTGTAAACACAAATATTTAGAAAAAAAATTAATTGATTATGAAAATTTAAAGAGGGAAAATGATATTTTAAAAACACGTGTTAGTGAAAAGGATTCATTTTCTAACAATTTATCTCTAAATTTTAATGCCCTTAATGAGAAATACAACTCCTTATCAGATGAATTTAAAAGCTTGTCTACTGGGGTAATGACATTACTTCCTGATGAAAATTCAGCTATGGAGATCATCAAGGTAGTGGGAGAAAAGCTACAAGTTCTGAAGAAAATTGAAAATGATCTACAAGAAGAAAAAATTAAATGTGAAAATCTAGATGAAGAGTGTAATCTATTAAATGAAGATTTAAAATACAAAGATGTAGTCATTGGTGACATGTACAAGGATCATTCTTCACAAGTAAATGAGTTAAAAGAATCTCTAAAGAAAGAAGAAAATCTTCGACAAGAAATCTTACTTGAAAATTCAACATTAAAAGACAAAATCAGATGTTTAGATTTAGAAATTATCAAATTGAAAACCACTGAACAAAGTGAGAATAATTATATTTTTAATTTTTTTTTTTAAGCTTAAGATGTTATCTTTGTTGTTATTGACACTGTAATTACTTTTAGGTCCTTGTTCATCATGTGCAGAATTAAAAGGGATTTTACAAAAGCTGAAGATGGATCTTGTAGACAATAGCTCTAAGGTTACTACACTGCAGTTGCAGATTGAGGAGAATGAGATAACAAATAAGAAAAAGATTCATGACTATAGAAAAAAGGTAACTTTTGGCCTGATCATTTAGGAACCTATCATCCTTTATTATTTTTCTCTTATTATATTGATAGCTTACCTTTGGATTGGTTTTTATATTTTTACTTCACTGCTTTCAGAGCTTTGATTTCATTGGTCTTTTATCCTTTCATTCAGGGTTTCAAGATTTAATTCTACAAAATAGGGTTGAGACAATGTACAACTTGTCACAATCTCACAAAAGGAGATCATAACACAAAAAAAAGGCCATCCTTCCCGCTCGGACCCGCTGCACTATAACCCCTAGGGAGCAGCGGTTCTATATCACTTTTGAAATATTTACTTAAAACGGGAACAGAAGATTTAAGATAGTTAATTAGAGGAATATTTAAAAAGCGACTGAAATTGGAAAACGGCGGGCATGGGAATCTTTTCTTCTTTGGAGCCTTTATGTATGTTTCAAAGAGTAATATTTCAGTTGCACTATCTTTTCCAAAATGTACCATCATGTCTTACTGGAATTCTTTATTACTAGATGATAAGTAATTGACAAAGTTGACCATTGAACAAAGTTCCTTCTCCTTCTTCGGTTTCCGACTTTAGGGCAATATCCATTCTATCCAATTTGGTCAAGCCACTAGAAAGATTAGTCCACTCCCAACTTAATAATTTTCTTGAGCAAAAAGCTCTCCTTAATCCTTTCCAATCTGGTTTTCGCTCCCAACATTCCACACAATCCACTTTATTGAAAATTTCCCAAGACCTCCAATCTACTATAGACAACCATCAAATAACAATTTTAGTTCTTTTTGATTTTTCTAAGGCTTTTGACGCAGTTAGCCATAAGATCCTCCTTAATAAACTTCAAAACCTTTCCATGTCAAATAGTGTCCTAAAGTGGTTCCTCTCCTTCCAGTCCCATCGTTCCCAAACAGTCGTCATTCCGAATAAACCTCTTTCCTCTCCCCTGCTTCTGTCACAAGGTGTTCCTCAGGGCTCCTCACTTTCACCAACCTTTTTCTCCATTTATATCAATGATCTTCCTGATTCCATTCACCACGCACAGTACCACCTGTACGCAGACGATCTCCAAATCTATCTGTCCTTCCATCCCTCCGAAATGCTTGAGGCCATCCAAAAGACACAGGAAGATATTGACAGCATTAATGCATGGGCGTCTAACAATGATTTGAAGCTGAATGCCAAAAAAACGAAGGCCATTCTTATCGGTTCCAAGCGCCTCCTTCATACCCTCCCTTACTGTCCTCTGCTTTTCCTTAACAACCAACCGATTCACTTCTATCCTACAATAAAAAACCTTGGTGTCACCTTTGATCAACACCTCTTCTGGAATAACCATATTTCCCAAATCACTCGCAAATCCATAACTGTACTCAAACAATTCCTAAAATTC
>NW_027115560.1:212159-236252 GCF_000696795.3 Halyomorpha halys
ACAGTAGTAAAGCCAATATACCAATGTAATTTCATTCTGCTATCTAAAAATTTGTAAACGCTCGCCAGATAAAAATCTCACTATATGAACCATGTAATTATTCTTAGGGGACATATGTCCCAGAATAAAGTTATTTTTTCATTTCATTTCATAAGTAACAGTGATTCTGTCTTTTATGTCAGCTATTAATAAGGAAGTTGATTTCTTTCCCGTTTTTTTTTTTTTTGTACTAATAATCATCCTTATTTTTTTCAATTTCTCGTATCATATAATAGCATTTTATCGCAAGTTCTCTTTAGTACCTGCAATCACCATGTGATCAACAGGGGTTCTTCAGAAACAAGGAGGTAGATCCGTTTTAGCATTTTTTTCAGTTCGACTGTATTCCAATTTTAAAAAATTTCACTTTCTTATTATGAAAAAAATATAAAATAACAATAAATAAATAAAAATAAAAAAAATAACTCTGGTCTTTAGTTCCAATATATTGAGCTAGTTAGCAGCACCTCAGCTTGACTTAGTGGTGCAAGAAGGATGTAGCTCCTTATAGGTCTGATAACAATGACAATGACAATATCAGATGTTATCACTTATGTGACTGTTTTTACCACATTGAATCTAAAGTTTGTATTTATCGAATTATCTCTCAAACTGAATTAAAAATTTTTTTTATTAATCTACTACAACTTTGTACAATGGAGCTACCTCATTATTGCACCAATGCTCATAATAACACATAAAAGGGGTATTCATGATGTTTAGTTTAACATGTTAAATGGAAAAACTCATGTTAAATAGAGAAATAATTCCTTGCTTTACCATGTTAAAATGATATAACATTTAACATGGTTGAGAGTCTGTTACTAGGTCTATAACATTTAACATGGTTGAGAGTCTGTTACTAGGTCTGTTAAATGGAGAATGACGTCATGCAACAGGCCAGCTGAGCTCGTCACCATTTTGTTTGTTGTTTTAGGTTACTTGCTGGTCGTTTGTGTTAGTATTGTTTTGGATGTTTTTATAACTAATAAAGCAATGGATGACGATAATAATAATATAATGACAGTTGTCAATTAGCTCATCTTGATTCTCTTCCTCACAAGTTAGAGGATCAACAAGACGCTCAGTGACCAAACATTCACATAATTTCCTCTTTTCACTCACTTTAGGCCTATTACAATAAATTACTTTAATAAAAACTTAAAAGTAAAGAATAACAAGAAGTGTTGGACGGAAAGGTTATAAAACAAGTAGCTCAGAAATCTGCTAGGAGCTCTTATGCATTTAACATATAACATTTAACATGGTAACATATTTTAATCAATACACCAATGCGCTATCTTAAAATCCTTAGCATCTTCTATTTTTGCAACCCTGAAAACCAAAAAATGGTCCCTAGTATTGTAGAAATCCTATAAGTTACATTAAATCATGAAAGTTATATTAAATCATGACAAAAGCATGTGATCTTAAAATTGATGGCATTTCTAATTTCTATACATTCAAAAACAAAGGGACCTTAATATGTTAGAAATCCAACAGTTGATAAAGAAAAATAAATTGTATGGGACCAAACAATATTTAAATTGATAGATCATTATTTGAATCTTGGAAAACATGTAAAGGGACCCTAATATGTTAGAAATTCAAAAAGTTAAAATAAATCAATACTTGAGCATGCCATCTTAAAATCGATAACATCTTCATTTTCTGCAGATAATAAAATATATAAAGGGATTTCCAAATATTAATTATCCAGAAGCTGAAATAATTCAATCTCGGGCACAGGATCTTAAAATTAACAGCATTTTCATTTTCTGCACCTCCAAAAATATTTAGAGACCCTACCATGTTTGAAAATGGACAAAATTGGAAATCAGATATATAGTGAACAGAGTTAACACTGAAATTTATTTGAAAAGACATTTTTTTTTAACAGCTGTTCAATAATTTGTATCTGGTAATCTTTTTAAATAAAAATAATCACAAAATAGTAATGGTTTAACTTTAAAAAATAAAAATTCTGGCATAACAGTTATCCATAAATTTTAAAAATAAAAATTATTTTGAAGTCTATTGAATAAATTAATAACGTTTCGGGTCCTGTTTACAGTATATTAGAATTTGTATCCATGTTTTTAAATAGTATTTTAAGTATATTCTGATGGTAATCTGTTGTAGAAAATAGGTTTTATTATTTTGTTTGTGAAATAAAATGGTGGATGGCAAACTGCTCTGGAATGGGATAGCTTTGCATCCCTTGGGGCTAGAACAGTCTGTCATGGCGTGTATAAGCAAGAACACACTCTTGTCTTTGTTTATAAAATCCTCCTTAAATTTCAGAACAAATCCATTTACCAGCTCATACAACTGCAAATCTCCTGGAATATTTCAGAAGTTCATTTGAAACATAGCTAAATTATCTATAAGTTTGGGAAATAAGTCCTTTCAGTTTTTTTATTCATGTTTTGTTTCTAAAATGTCACATTTTTCTGATGCTATTAATCCCAACAGAGGATTGTTTATCTATTTTTAATGTGTAAACAGTTATGTCTGTTGTCACTTGTTAAGATTAGGTCAATATTGTGTTTGTAATCCAGCTGAGAAGATGGATGGAAATATTGAGCATATTTTGCTTTATTGCTTCAGAAAAGGAAAGTGAGCTGCAGAGGCACATAAAAAATATGTGAGGTCTATGGGGATAATGCCTTAACAAAGAGCACATGCCAAAATTGGTTTGCCAATTTTCAAGAAGGGAATTTTGACATAAACGATGCACTGCAACCTGGTTGCCCACAAGAAATTAAAAACATTGATTTTAAGGTGATACTGAATCAAAATCCAACCCAATCAATACTAGACATTGTAGAGGTCCTCGACGTATCATATACAAGCATAGAAAATCATTTGCGGAAGCTCGGCTACATTTATAGGCTTGATGTTTGGGTCCCCCGCTCTATGTCCGAAGCCAACTTGGCAATACGCATTACCATTTACAATTCACTGCAGAAACGTCGAGAAAATGATCCATTTCTTAAAAGACTTGTGACAGGGGATGAAAAGTGGATTGTGTATGATAATGTGGTGCACCCAAAAAAGATAATGCTTTCTGTATGGTGGGAATTCAAGGGTGTGATTTTTTATGTGATCATGACAAGGCTAGGTCTCACACTTCATTAGTCACCCGCAATAAATTGTTAGCCCTTGTATGGGATCTTTTACCCCACCCTCTCTATTCCCAGGACCTTGCTCCTAGTGACTACCACTTATTTCGGTCTCTACAAAATTCCTCAAGTGGAAAACGGTTTGAAAACAAACAGGGTGTCAGGGAGCACCTTGATCGCTTTTTCGCTGATAAACCACAGACATTCTATGAACATGGTATTATTCAGCAGTTGGAGAGATGGGGTAAGGTCATCGGGTATAAGGAATATAATGGACATTACATTGTACATTAAAATAAATATTATGTGCAAAATATACTTAGTTTTCTTTCATCCCAAAAAAACTGGAAGGACTTATTTGCCAATCCTATACAAAGTTAAACTTTAACAAAAAAAAATCTGAATCTATTATAGACTATCTATTATTAGACTTTAGATTCAATGTGGTAAGAAAAGTCATGTGATTGAACAAACTAGAAATTATTTTATCTGACCAATAAAGAGGTGGCTCCTGGAGCTATGGTCGAGGTGCTGCTAACCAGCACAAATCTTTATAGAATACATTTGTACTTTTCAAACCCCTCAATTTGCCAATTCAGCCTCATGAGGGCAATAGAGTAGCTGTTTGAACAAATCTAGTCTTGAATAGAAATTTTATTCAGCAAGGAAATATATATGGTTGACCTTTGCTTGTCTCTGTTTCAACTATCATTATTGCTACCTTGAGTCGATGGGGCATGTCTCTTGCCTGAGCCTGTGCAAGAGATTTTTTATTTATTTACTCAAGTCTGTTAAATGCATGTGTTTTTAAATTGAAGTGAAGTTAACTAATTGTTATAAAAAACAATGGTTTTATTTTAGATTTCATCACTGCAAGAAGAACTAGGTGCTGCTCTCAATAAACTTGAAGATAATCGGCTGAAGAATGAAGTTGCATGCTTAAATGCATATGCTCAAACTGAAAGTCTTCCTATACAAATATCTGGTCAAAGCGGTATTGTTCAGGTGATCAAATTTATATTTTAATTTTTTTAACTATTTCTGGCTTTCTCGACTTATATGAGTTTTATACAGCTGGCTGTTGTTTTATTTTTTTTTTGCTAATTATGACTTTGAAATATCTCTTTCTCACACATTTGGTTCAGTTTTATATAATATATTCAAAGTGAGTAATGAGAATAGGCATTTTTGTTTCCTTTGATAAAAACTTGCTGACAATCTGTTTCTCTTTTACATAATCGATTTTAATAGTAATAATAATAATAATATTCTTTATTCATTCTGGTATTGATCCCTTAGAATAATATACAGGCACCAAAATCAGACTTTCAAGCCTTAGAGTAAAATACAAAATGAAATTATAAAATGTCAAAATATTATAAAATAATGAATTTGAAAAGATAAAAATGAACAAAAATTATTAAATGATTTATAAAATAAGAATAGAACAAATAAAATAAAACCATATGTCATATCATGAAACATATGATGACTAACACTTCTGGTAATAAATAAAAAGAAAAAAAAATCAAATACATTTAAACTAAAAATAATAAATGAAAAGATAGAATTTCTGATAATATATATACAAGTAGAAACAAAAACATTAAATACAGAAAATATATACACCTTATTTGAAACTTTCAATAGTTATTCTTCCGGAATTGGGTGGATGCAAGGTAGTCGAAGATACGGGATTTGAAGATTGGAAGGGTATTAGAACTACGAATAAAGGAGGGAATACAATTACATAGGGAAGAGGAACAGATGAGGAAAGATCTACTAAAGGCTGCGGTTTGATGGGCAGTCACATATAAGTCTAAGGCCGTGAGTGGGTATTGCAGGAGTGCACTGAGAATTTAAATTGAAGGATATCAGAGATGTACGATTGACAGCAGGATATAACTAGGTAGAGGAAGGAAGCAAGAAAATATTTAACTCTTCATAAAATTGGGTGACAGAGGCGTCCCTGGGGACCCCAAATATACAGGCGAAATGAATCGTACAAAGCAATTATTAAACCATTTTAATTTTGTATCAAGGTCCCCAGAGACACCCACGTAAACCACATAGCAATAATCAAAGTGGAGGAATATTAAGGAAGTAACCAGGAGCCTACAGTTTTCAAAAGGAAGTAAACAACAAAGGTAATTTAAATGCTTTAGGATGGAGAAGATACAACGGAAAATATCGGAGACGTGGTTTTTCCAGGAAATAGCTGGGTCTATAGTGACACCAAGGTTGTTTTTAACATTTGGATGGAATTGTATTGGATTGTTGTTTAGTAATAAGGTTGGAAAATGAGGAATAGTTTTCAGGAGGTGATTGGGTCCTATTATGATTGCCTTAGTCTAAGCTTGTTTTCTTGTGCCCAGTGGACTAACATGATTCAAGTTTTCATGAAACTTCTCTGTGGCAACTAATAGATCAGAAGATGGGAAGGAAAGGAAAATTTGGAAATCATCAGCATACAAATGTTTTACTAAAAAAAATTTTAATAAATTTCCTTTACATAATATATTTTTAAACATAAATCTCTTCTTTTAATGCATTGTAGATAATGAGTGCACTCTGCATTCATACATTGCAACTGTTTTGGATTGATGGTTGCCAGTTGTTAAGTTATAAACCAGTTGGAATGGTTTAGAATTAAATAATTAAGTGATCTTGGCAGGAAGTAGCTGTAGGAATTCATGAACTAGAGGATCAGATTGAGATAAGTATGAAATCAGTTGTATGGAATCATTTTTCATAGTCGCAATTGTGTTGTAGTTTGAAATTACACTGAACCTTCAAGTGTTCATCACATGTATATTTTGTTGTCAAAATGAGTGACCTAGGACTAAGTTTAAGATTTGTCAGAGAGGTTGAGAAGCTCAAAGAAACTTATCATTATAAATTTCTTGTGTATTCAAGAAAAAATTAATGAATTATAATTCAAAAGAGGTTGTGGTATGGTTGTTTACATATTTCTTCTCTCTTCAGTTTTATGGATTCCAATAATTAAGCTACATAAATTACAATGCTAATTTCATTATTAAATATTATTGTTTTTTCCTTTGTTATATTATCATTTAGAAAAAAATATATATTAATTTGATGTTAACTACTGTTATACTTATTACGTTTGATTTATATTTTAAGATTATGTTTAGTGTCATGTATACAATTAAATTATTGAACCATAACTTTTAATTTTTTGTTTTTCTATAATTTTAGTCTTTTAAAATCAAAGAGCAAGAGGAAAGAATTCAAAAATTTGAAAAAGAAAATTTGGTATTAAAGCGTATGTGTCAAAGTCGCCAACAAACTATCCAGGAGCTGAAATCTAAATTAGAAAGTGTATCCAGGCCTCAGAAAACACAAAGGTAAAAAAATATTCAATATTTTCCTTTTCTAAGGTAAGTTTAAAAGATGCAAGTAGCAATTTACAAAACATTTAAAATATATTAACACAAAACAGTGACAATGGGATCATTGGTGTAATGAAAAGGTAGTTAAATTTATTTATGAATATTATTATTTTTATCTAAAACTTAACTACAACTCCTGGAACCATAAAATGCTTCTTGTATATGCGTTATGACAGCATGGTTACATAATTTTATGTGGTTATATCATTTATTCAAACAGTTTAGATGTTTATATCATCTTAGATTTAGTTAGTTTAGAGTCCAAATATTGGCTTTTACTGTTAGATTAATAATAACACTTCTTTATTTAGAAAATGTTTCATAACCTGTAGCTGTATTTTAATTATTATCCTTATTTATCTAAGAATTGTCATTCCACAATTCTCTGTTCTGTTAGTATATGTTTATATTTGTAGTATTTATCAAGAATATGAATGATATTATTATTTTACCATAGTGGTATTATTTTATTCAAAGAATATATAATCATTAGAATATATTTTCCACAGGAATGTTCTTGAAGAAGTTCAGAATCACCAGACCTCCTAGGCTATTGGATCACATGTACTATGTAAATTTGTACTTTTCTGTAAATATTGGAATGAAAATATTTTAGTAACTGATGATTGAATTTTATTAACTTCATTTAGTTTTATATTGTGCACATTAATATATGTTGTTAAATATAATATTAAAAGTAATGTAATTTATTCAGCATTTTAGAGTTGTATCTATGTAAATATTTGTATATTGCACTTAATCTGTATCTAATGTGATCTAGTAGTAGCTATGCTATGTTAAAACTGTTCAATGTTTTGACTTCACAATAAATGATGTTATATAGTTCTAACTCTTTAGTAAATACTTATTTCCCCCCTTTAATATACTTAGAATTTACTTCATTTTATTTTTAAAGGAAAATCTAGCTTAAAACTATTCAGTATTGTTCTATCTTGCATATTGCAATAGGACCTAATATTTTGCTGTTTTTATCCCAAGTATTCTATCCTGTCATCTTCATCCCTCTCTCCCTTGTATCCATATTTCAGACATGGCTTCTTCCTTTTCTTTGATTACCCAGTTAGGGTTTCTTTTAGGATCCTAGTGACATTCTTGTAACATACCTGTATATATTACCACTATTTTAAACTAATTACACCTTTTTATTTTTATGATAAAAAAGAAAATAATTAAAGGAATCGACATAGGATTCAAACCAGAGTGGGGCAAAAATTAGTTGTGATAAAACTATAGTTAATATTGTCATGTATATAATGTTTACTAAGCAGCAATTAATTAAATCTATGTTTATTAATTAACCATTAATAAATTAACATAGTATCCATGACAATTTTAGCAATTCTGACTCAAACAATTTAGTATTTATTTAGATGCCTTATATTAATACATACTTCATTTCTATGTCATAAAATAATAATATAGGAAAAGATTTATTGGTGTATCAGTTCTAACTGCAAGGGTCAATGTTTTATTTTATTTTTTCTGTAATAAGTTACAAAAATTATCTTATTGAATTCAATATTAAAAAGTATCTCATGCTGTTATTATTCTAGAAGGAGTATATTTACAGCATCAAGTCAGTTTCCATATGAGAGTTGAAAAGCAGTGATATAGAATAAGTGATGTGCTCTTAACAGTTCTCTGTCTCAGCTGATGTGCTGGACAGTGTTTGTCAAAAGGTACCAAAGTTTGCCCAGTATTGGTTAAGTTGTGAGTATTTTGCTCATGCTTGGAGACAAAAAATCCTATATTATTTTCTTTTCTTTATTTTTTATTGACATTTGGACTGTTTACTACTATTTCTTAGACCTATAAAAGAAGGAATTTAGTTTCTGAGTTAAAAATTGGATTAGCTGATGCATATAAAAGTATTGAGGAGTATTTTCAAGATGGATGGAACTATTGATGGATTAAAAATAATATCTTGCACGTTTGAGTGTAAATTCCAATGCAAAAATTGTTGTTTGTATCTTCACTAATATTGGTCCAATTAAGATTTTTGTAGACACTTTTATTATCTTTCAAACGAGCAAGGACGATTTTCTGGGAAACTATAGTTTTTTTCCAAAAACTTAGTGAAAAGTGAACGAGTTTCATGGAAATTCCAAATACTTTTAAAAAAGTTATCTTAGATAAGAATGGTTCGATTTCGATTTTATTTGATGTTTTTTGGCGATTTAATCCAAATCGCTGCTATTTCTAGCAAATGTTGATTTCTCAGAGAAAACTTTTTTACATCTGTGGGGTTCCTCTCACAATTTTCAGAAGAACCAATCGCAAAACCGGATTCGAGATTCTCTATTATAGACAAGCAGAATCTAGACTAGTTAGTTGGAATGGATATTCGCAATGCTCATTTCAGATTTGGCACTTCGTTGAACTCGCTGAGGGTCTGTCAAATTATTGTCAAAAACTGAATGCCCTACTCTCGGAGATGCAAATGAGTTCTGCATATCAAAAACGTTTTGTAGAAGGCCTTGTAATGAAGGCTTGTAAACATTCTTATTATCTCTCCATCATCTATTAAATAAAAATAATTAAGAATAAACAGTTCCTTATAAACACAGTTTATTTGTGTCTTTTATTCCGTGAGTAGACTGGGGAGCCGGTTGAATTTTGCGTTCCACTTTCACTACTTTGAATTCTAACTTTTCTGGACAAGAAAATGATTCCTTTAAAATTCTAGATTGTTTCGTTTTTGAAATTTATCTATAATAATTCACCCCTGTGATTTCGTACCACTATTAACTATTATTTGATTATTATGTTGAATTCACATTACAGTAAATCGTGCAACTCTATCGATAAAAATATTGTAAAATGAAATTTTTTGGTATCTTGTAAAGTAGAATTTCTTCATTTAGGACTATCTGTAATTTCGTATTTTTAAATATCAGTAATTCGTTCGGTTAATTAAATAGAACTTCTACCAAATAATAAACAAACTTCAAAGTAACATTTTGAATTTGTTTTGTAACTTTATAGTGGTAGTTAGATAAAAGGTATGTAGAGTGCGTTTATTGACAGTTAGGTTAGGTTGGGTGGGAATTGTATTACAGATTGTAGTGTTTGGGTTTGGGTGTGATCGTTGAAGTTAGTCATCAACTGAAATGATACTTTAGTTTAAATAATGAATACCAAATACCAGACTCACGCAATATTTTTCGTGATTTCATTTAATTTAGTTTTAGGAGGTAAGTTATTTATTTCTTTATTCGTTAATTTAATCTTATTATATTATATTAGCAACAGATCCAACTTATCTAACAACATTCTATAAATTTAAGCTTAAGTTTAAATTATTTCTCAGGTTGTTTGTTTAAATTATTTGTTTTTCATTATTTCAAGCACATTTATTACTGTTTGCTATAGAAGAATTACTAAACAATTTACATATCCTAAATAAAATCTTTATTTGATACATAGTGCTTTAATTTTAATTTGAACCAATAAAATTAATGAAATAAATTGTTAATCCTAATGTTTTTAAGTGTAATTGCTGCCTGACCCGATTGTAATAAAACGCTACTTATTTCATGACAAGTGACTAATGTGCTTTTTTGTACAATAATTTAAATTGATGGACTTGTTTGATTTAAAACATTAGCAATAACACACTTTGTTACAGATTATTATGAATGTAACGAACCATTGTTGGAAAAAGCTCAGCTTAGTGCAACATCCTCTTTGAGAGAACGGGGGCCAGAAAATGCCAGGCTTGATGGTATTTATTATTTCTGTTTTTCCTTTTTGTAAACATTATTTTATTATTTGTATATAGTTATTATGGAATTAAATATATTTATTCATTTTGTAACATGTTATTTTAATATTTTGGCTACCACTTTGTTTTGCTTCAGGTATGGCATGACATATCAAAGTGAAGGAGGAAAATGAAGTGATAGCCAGGCTTTTGAAGAAATACATGTTATTTAATGAATAATTCTTTATTATTAATAAAAACTTGAACCAGTTTTATCCTGAATAAAGATTTTGTGTTGTGTTATTTACAATGGCAGAAAGAATTAAATCTGTCAGGTGGGTGTTCGATTGTTTTTCATGGAAACCTATACACCCAGAACTGTTAGTATTGTTTTCTGCGGTTCAAGCTGAAGAAAAAGACAGAATTGGAAAATTTGTGTTCATGAAAGATGCTAAGAGTTCTCTGGTTGGAAGATTACTAATGAGAAAATACATCCATAATTCGTTAAGTGTTCAGTGGAATGATATAAAAATACTTAGAGATGTGAATGGAAAGCCCTATTATAATAATGAACATTTTCCTATCAGCTTTAATATATCTCATCAAGGGCGCTATGTAGTTCTTGCTGGAGAATCATCCAGCACCAAGATTGGCATTGATGTAATGGAAAGAGAGTATCGAGGTGGAAAGCCTATTCCAGCATTTTTCAGATTAATGAGAAGCAATTTTTCCTTTGATGAATGGAAAACTATCACAAATTTTAATAATGAAAAAGATCAAGTTCATATGTTCTACAGGTATTGGTGTTTAAAAGAGAGTTATGTAAAAGCTATTGGCGTTGGAATTACAATTGATCTTAAAGATATTGTTTTTAAAATTAATACCACCATGTTGAAGAATGGAGAATATGTTAAAGATACTGAGCTATGGGTAGGAGGGGTTATACAAATGCAGTGGGAATTTCATGAATCATTATTAGATCATAATTACTGCTGTTGTGTGGCCTTGTATAAAGGTTCTGGTCTTATAAATACAATTACTAAATTTAAATTTGTTACAATTGATGATATACTTGAGGATTGTAAGGAGGTTAATCCTCCTGATCCTAAGTTTTGTTCTGAGTTTTTAAAAAAAGAATAATTTTTTGTAGTCGTATTTAATACATAGTCATGGTTAATATGTCATTTAATATGTCACTTGTTAATTCTATAAATGTAATGGTAAATTAATATAATATTAAATGTTGTCATAATGTATTAAATGCTGTCATAATATTTTTCATTGCATGTGTAGGGGCTATAGATTCAAATGGAATATCTCCATTCCCCTTTCATTTGCTTTGTAACTGTCACTGATTGGTGTAAGTATTGATCTGATGGTGTTTCTACCTATATTTTCTGTTAATAGAAATATTGTTCTTAAAGAATAATGGAAACATATAAACTTTTTTAGGGTTCTGATCTGTTTAATTTAATAATACTTTACTATTTTCAATAAGTTAGTTACTTTTGTAGTACTTATTAAATTAATGGTAAATTGTGTTTTATTTATGATGAGTCCCAGAATTTTATGGTCTCATTTTAAGGGCATGTGGGTTCCTCTTTCTAATTTAAATAAAATTAATATTATTTCTTTAAAATGTTTTATTTCTTATATTTGTTTCACATTATATGTGTATAAATTATGTTTGGTTGTACTTTATGGGAAAGTGAAGATTGCTCAGAATGAATTGTGACTTTGCCATAACATACAATCAACCACAACCTATGAAAAAGAAGACACATTGCTCTGCCACTTATACCACTTATCTACGCAGAAGACTTTAAGACCAGATTTAGAATGCCTTAGGCAAAACAGTGGGTTTGCCTAACCCTGTTACTTTTCCTTCTTCTTATTTGTCTTTTGAGCCCCAAAATTAAGTGTTGTTTTTGGTGAATTTTCACTATCAAATACAAAATAAAAAATGGAAACAACATGTAGAAGTAAATCAGCATAATGGTAATTTCAAGCCTTATTCTTAAAATTTCAATTAGCTTCTGTGATTTGTACCATATTCCTTCCTTATTAGGATGAAAAAATTATTTTTCATAAGGAGATAAGATATTTTTTCAAACCTAATGTATTCCCCAGGAGTCTTGGGTTTAATCCAGAAATAATAGTTTTTTTAATTATTAATGGGCGACATGCAGTTGTTTATAAAAAATAGTAATAAAAACATATTACAATTTTTTTTTTAACCCTAGTGATATTTGAAAATTTCCATTAATATTGTCTATGATACTTATAAACTTATTTCAAGAATGTTGTTGATAGTATCCTTGATGTATGCACTGTTCAGTTCCAAGTGAATAACTAATCGTTAAATGGCTTTGTTGCTATATGGAGCAAATAACAGTAAATTAATTTGTCAACCTTTTATGAATAATACATGTTATTCATCTGGTAGATTTTCTTTTTATTTCCCCATCATAACAGTTGTACTGATTTTGATGTATGGGATATGCATAGAGTATATCAGAGAGACCAGCTATGTTTAGTTTATTGAATAAGGCTTTATATGCAAAAAATCAAGTATTTTTTATGTTATCCTTATGTTTCATGCATAATGTAGATGAGGATACTTTGTTTATGTAGTCTACTTCAGGGTAACTAGATTCAACTTTTTATTTTTCATCAGATCTGTTCTTCACTCAAACAGTTTTGTTTAAAGCTTGTTAAGTCATAACATAGTTTTTCTGTAGTCGATACATTATTTCTTCATATTTTCTACAAAAAATCAATATTTTACTAAATAATAAACAAAAATGCTGAAAAATTACTAAAAACTGAAAAGGTGTTATTTCAATGATGAAAGCTCTCCTATATTTCTCGAGTAATGATTAGCACTTGTGTTTTAAATAGACAATCATCAAAATACTTCTAAATCTGAATGATCCTTTCCAAAGTAAGAAAATTTTGAACAAAAGGTAAGTCAAATTGCTTGAATGTTTTATAGACAACCTGTGATCCTTAGTTGACGTAAATATTATGCCTGTTACCAATCATTGAAATTGATGAAAAATGTTAAAAATTACTAGCGGACATAAGATATTCTGCTAAGATTTGTCTTTGTATACTAATGTAGATATTTTGAAAACTGAGTAATTGGATTAAATTAATGAGTATTGATAAATGTGAGTTATTATTTATAAACTAAAACCTTGGTTTCTCTAATATTTATTTGGATAAACAAAATATGATTTATACAAAAGAATGTGAAAATTTATATACATTAGTGAAACCTCTAAAAAACTGATCACAAGAATTTACAATTGGAAGAATAGTAAAATCATCATTGTGGCACAATTATAAGGTGTGGGACATATTTGTATTTAATATGACATATAAAAGATACTTGTACCATTGCAGAGGAATTCTTATATTGACCTTTTCTAAACATTCAGGATGTTGTCGAAATAGTTCATAACTGTAAGTTTTTCCTTCATTTTGTCTGTAACTTTAAAAAATGTTCCCAATTAATGCAGAATTGAAATGATGGTTTGGAAGTAAAAGAAATCATTAGTATATTGTTATAGAGGGTAGTGCCTGGACAGCAAGGGATTCTGATTTTGACCAAGCTTTGGTAGTTGATCTGGGCGAAGTAAGGAAAATAACTGGTATAAGCACTCAAGGTCGCCCACATTCAATGGAGTTCACTCGAGAATATACTATCAGCTATGGATCAAATGGTCTTGACTATGCACAGTACAAGGAACCAAGTGGAAACATCAAGGTGATTCCCACTATAGTGAAAAGACAGGAACTCATTACTAACAGTGCATTTTAAATTAATTCTATTTTCACTGCATTACTTACCCACTCTGCTTAACTAACAAACACTTATAATTACCTCAGCTTTATGAAAAGCATGTGCTTAAGCACATGAAGTTTTTAGATGGATGGTATGGATTTGAATTATCATTTTTAAATGGAGTGATAATGTATGTAAAAGCGATACTATATAGAAATAGTGTCATTGGTTTTAGGTACTTACTCTGAAAATATGTAATGTTGGTTTTAAATTTTATTTTAGGAGATTTCATTTTTGCTGAAAATATGATTTTAATTTATTTTTCATTATATTTAATTCCTTTGATTTCCATATTAACCTGTGTTCAGTGTTATGATTGTTTGGAATATTACTAATTATTTGAATCAAAAATAATATATTTATTTATGTTAATCACAGAACATGGAAAGGAGTTCCTCACTATGTTCTGTGATATCAGTACACTGCTGAATACTACGTTTTATTATGTTTGCTGTTGGTAATTTATGGTACATCAACTTCATGCTTCTCTGAAGTTGATTTTTTGGAGTATATTGAAAATTGTTTATTTTTTAATTGTAAAGAAAACTAAACCAAAGAAAAATGCATTATTTAAATTTGTATTAGAAAATCAGAAATAGAAAGGAATAAGATATATTAATTTTGTAAACATTTTCTCTTTGCTGCATTTCACAATAATTATTTTTATTAGTAAATAAGATATATATATTTTTCTTTGTTGGTTCAGTTTTATCCAGCCTTCCTCACTTTGTCAAATGATATATTTATATAAAAAAAATTCTAAGGTATTTTACTTTTCTCAAGATATGACACCAAAATATATTTGCTAATATACTGTTCCTTGTTATTTGGGAAAAATATTAGTGTTTGAAAGACTTTATCTTGTAAAATATTGAAGATCAAGAGTTCTGTTCAATTAGGGTTCAAATTTACTCAAAAAAGATTTTAATACTTTATTTTCGCATGGTAGGTACTTTTTATGATACTAAGCTCTGAATCAAAAATAAGCAAAATTATTTGTTGTTTTCTTGAATAAAATGAACTTTCTGTGGTGCACATTTGAAATGGTGCAATACCTACTTTTCAAGGACATTTACTCTTCCTGCTGTTTAGTCTAGGTAAAGAATTGAATTATTTTCTTTGGGAAACTGCGCATTAGCTGTTGAAAAAATACTCTCCAGTATATACATTCTCCACAGTTTTCTAAAAAAAAAAACAACATAATTTTGAAGGGAGTATATAGAAAAAACCAGACATTTTTACTTCTGAATATAAGAAACTTCAAACAGAAAAAAATTGAAATCCATTTATTGTAAATGGGTTTCAAGGTATAAACCTAAATATTCTGGACATCATTATTAAAATGAATACAGGATTCCTTTAAAAATCCAAGATATATATCTCCCTATACATATTTACATACCAACATTTATGCAATTTAATCCTTTAGATTTTATTGGTTTACATAGCTAAGCTACTTTAAAAGTTATTGACTGTAAACCTAAAAATATATGGCAGACATTTTTAAAAAATTGCCCTATTAGGACTAGATATTATCTAAATATCCATAAGGACTGGTAAATCTTTTACTATCATCATTTTAAAAGAAAAGTTATATCAGAATATATTGAAAGAAATTAGTTTAAAATTACTTGTTGGTTGACTTGCAATTTTATTAGATTAATAGAATCATGAGATAGTCCTGTTTCTGTTTTTTGTTTTTTTTGGAACTTGGGATGTACACAGCTCATAACTTGTCAGATTCCCTAATTGTTTCTACTCAATTGTTTTAGAGATTTATTTGATTGAAATTCTTAAATTTCTAAAAATAAAATTTGAATCATTTATATGTTGTTAGGTTATTAAGGTTTAATATATATGTAATTAGATTTCATAATACATTTTTATTATTTCACCAATGTCACCCTTACATTTAATACGATTATATTGAATCCTAAAAATCATGCAGAAGTGTACTAAAACATTTTTCATCATTGTTAGCAGCTTCGATTATTAATTAGATTGATGTATCAAAAAATTGAAGGTGAAGGTAGTTTTGAATTTTTAGCAACTTGATTAGTGGAATGCGGTTAATTACATAGCTGATTTCAAAAAGCTGAGGTATTTATTATTCATTATGCACTTGCTTTATTAACAAAGTGGTGTAGGTGATTCAGCGTGGAGTCCAAATGGGGATACATACTATCAGATGTTGACGGTAAACTTTGGAGAACGAAAGCAGGTCCATTGGTTGTCAACGCAAGGAAGAGCTAGCACTTCTGAGTTTGTTACTGAATATATTGTTCAGCACTCAGATGATGGCCTTCAGTGGAAAACAGTTTCAGATCCTAGTGGACAAGCAGAGGTATTGAAATATCGTACTGTACAGTAATATGTTTTACAATATTTTCTGGCCAGTGTGTTTTTTTAATTATTTGTGTTATTTGCTTAAATTATCCTTCTAATTAATTATTAATCATTCATTCTTCATATTCTAATAAAATTTAATATGCTTGCATGAAACTAACCTTGTTACTTATGATTTTTTTTATTTTGAATGATAATTTTAAAATAAAATTGTTAGAAGTAATGATTTTAAGAAAATTATATGGATATTTTTCTTTAGGCTGATTATTATTTTGGTTAAGAATATGTCATTTCTATATTAAAAATTATTCAGTTTATTTCAAAATATGAATTTTACTGAGTCAAATAAATATTATTAATAAACATGTATAATAAAAATTTAACTTATCTATATGAGTTATCCCCATTATAATTTTCTGTAAGTGAATATTTCGACTTTAGATAAAATACTCCTTAGTTATTGCATTATAATAAATTATATTGGAAAGTTTATTTAAAATTAATATTATTAAAAGAAATATTGTTGAAAATAATATTTTTAGTTTTAAATGAGTTATGAATAAATTCTCAGGGTACAATTATAAGTTATTAGCAGAAGTTATAATTTAAAAGATAAAATAAAACATTCATATACAAGAAAACCAAGATATATTGATTTAGTCTTGTGGAAAATTTATATCTTATTTTAATACATATGAAATTTATACTACTTGGTTGTTATTTTACAAAAAATACTAATTGAATATTGTTGTTATACTTCATTTAATTTAATTTCTTGATCATCTTCAGTATATAGTGTCTTATCCCAGCTCTGAGAAATTCTGGCAGTATGGTAACTTAGATTTTTCGTGGTGCGCCTGCACTTTAAAACTCTTAATATCAGGCTGTTATTTCTTGCAATATCCAATCGAATTGTTTACTCTACCGTAGCCTATACTCAACTATGACCATGTAGCTTGTATGTGTACTATACAAAAAAGTAGTTCCTTATTTTAATTATGTTTTAATCATTCTTGTTCATTAATTTTGAAACTTGCATTTCAAATTTTAGTTTTCATAAAATTCATTTTTAAGTTGGTTAAATTCATTCAATCAAAATATTTTAATATATGCCATTTTTTGGCACTTAAAACAGACTTTTACTTTTTTTTTCCTCTTTTGATTTTAATATCATTTTTACTTAAAAAAGTTTTCAAGACAAAGTATAAGTAAATTATTACATGTAATTATAGAATATTATGTGTTTGCGAATCCGGTCATGTCCAAGTATATTTGACGTTTGACTGTAGAACTTTTGATTATTAGGTTTTTCGATATGGCAAAGCTTATTAGTAATATTTCTTTATTACTATATTCATACAAACTTTCTTTGGATAATATACTTCTTCCCTTCCAATTTTTGCGTTTGCATCTCCTAATATTATTTTCATAGAGCTTCGCAGTAATTTATCGTAAACTCCCTCTAATTTATCATAGAATTCACATTTAATCTCTTCATCACTGTCTTCAGTCGGAGAATGAATGTTAATCAGAGAAATTTTAAACCAACACCCCTGAAATATTGGATAATGATATCCTATCACTAAAAAATTTGACCTCCCTCAACACGAAAAGCAAACTATTCCTAATAAGAATTCCAGTATCTAACAAATAATTACTACTCCTCCCATACCAATTAGTGTACTTCCCTTCCTTTAACGAGCCCTCAGGTTTTCGGCACCTGAAGGTTTTCGAAAATAAAGTATTACACAAAATATTCGGACTGAAAAAGGATGAATTACTGGAAGAATTTAGAAAATTACACAACACTGAATTAAGGGATCTACACCCCATAAATATAATTCAAGTTATAGCATTGGGGCGTATAAGATAGGTGTGTAAGATTGTAGGGCTTAGTAACGAGCAGATCCCTAAAATGTTAATAAAAACTGAAACGATGGGCAAACGTCCGAGGGGTAGACCGAAACGTAGATGGGTGGATTGCGTTAAAACTGATTTAGTAGAATTGGGTTTGGAGTGGCATCACTGGAAGGATGTATGCAGAGAGCGTTTAGTGAAATCAGTATCAAACCTTCGGGTTCGTTAGGCCTTCATTATTATTAGTATTAATTATAGAATATTAATGAACTTAATTATAATTAAACTTTACCCTTAAAATATGTATATTTTTCTATATAGATGTTCAAAGGAAATGATGATGGTGATAATACCAGAAGAAATACTTTTGAAGGACCTATTATTGCTCAATGGATAAGAATCAATCCAACACGTTGGCAAGATCGTATATCTCTAAGACTTGAACTTTATGGCTGTGACTATGGTACTTAAAATTTAAACAATTGTTAAGTTATTTAAATTTTGTTATTTTTCATTTTGTAATGGTCAAAAAACTGTTAACAGTGGCTGAAAATATGTTTTTTAATGGTACCTCTCTGGTTAAGTGGGATCTTAAATCAGGACCTATTTCGGCAACAAGAGAGTCAATAAGGTTTCGGCTTAAGACATCAAATGCAGACGGTGTTCTGCTATACAGCAGAGGCTCTCAAGGAGATTTTATTGCTTTACAACTACGGCAAAACCGACTTATTTTTAATATTGATTTAGGTATTAAATTTTAAATTATACTTAATTAAGCATTTTAAATTTGTACATATCATAGTATATTTCTTTTTATATATTTACTTTGAAGGTTCTGGATTGACCACAAGTTTATCTGTGGGTAGTCTTCTTGATGATAATTTATGGCATGACGTAGTAATATCCCGTAATAGGAGGGATATAGTTTTCTCAGTTGACAGGGTCATGATTAATGGTAGAGTCAGAGGAGAGTTTAATCGTCTTGATCTCAATCGTGAGGTGAATAATTTTATTTATTATTATTAGGCCTTTAATTTTAGTAAATTATATATAATAACTTATTTCACCCTGTACCCCTTTTACAGCAAAAAAAAAAAAAAAATCACTGAACATCCCTGAAATTTTTCTTTTTAATTGAATAAAACAAAAAATGTAAACATTTTTTATGCACGTATTGCACTATCAATGCAACCAACATTCTAATATTTTTACTTTATATTAAAAGTCATTTTTGCTCAAAAATTAGCATAAATGAACAATTGTTATGCACTCCATTTTCTCAAGATTTAGAATTTTGAGTTATGTTTGAGTATTGTATTGAGGGTGCAGTATATATCATTAAAATTTTGAGTGTAAACATTTGTATAATATATTAATAGCTAACAAGTCATATTGCGTTAGTGAAAAAAAAAAAAAAAATAGAATTCTTATTTTGACTTAAATAATACAATGAAATTAGTAATCGTTGAATGCTGATACCTCATATCTGTAGACAAGGCAGATGAGTGTGAAAAATAGATTGTAATTGTATCTAGTATCTGATGATTAATGATCATAGGACTTTTGTGGTCATAACTCATTATGACTAAAACAGAACAGTAAAGAAACTGGAAAAAAAAAAACTAATCTAAAAATGATTTTTTGACCTTTAATTGTTTTTTAAATGTTTTTCTGTCCCTATATGTGTTTTGTTTTTTTAAAATAATGTGCACTATTTTCTCTCTTGAAATTTTCTATTTTTTACAAAAGGAAACTTTATCTGTTAATTTTTTTCTTTTATTAGTTATGTGGACGAAACAAAACTTTAATATCTAGAACCCAGACACACAATTTGTGTAGACCATTGTAATAAATTAGAAACTATTATTAGAAATTGATGCAACTCATTCATGGGTTGAGTCAGAGACTGAACATTGGTAAAGTAAGGACTGAACAATGAACTTATTATATTAGATGGGAAATAAGCTGGTTTTGGCTCCCCTGTTATTGTAACATAACTGAGCTTGGTCTTCTTTCCCCTGAAGCCTTTTTGATTTACGGCCACCTTAATCACAACAATGAACTTTACAACTGCTTCCAAATTCTGACTATATTTAATCGTTAATGTGCATTGTGTGTGAGTTTGACAATATTTCAAAATTAATTCTTGAAAAAAGTTGTCATTCACTATTAAGTCTACATAAAAAAAATCACTTCTTTATACTTTATTTTATTCTGTCACTAATCCTATAATGTGATTATTTTTTCCAGATGTACATAGGAGGGGTCCCGAATATTCAAGATGGATTAGTGGTAAATCAGAATTTTACTGGCTGTCTAGAAAATCTGTACTTTAATGGTACTAACATTTTAAGTGAAGTTAGATCTGCGTATGATACAGGAGATGATTGGTTATTAATGAAATACAAAAAAGTCAATACTATGTACTCCTGTCCTGTGAGTATCTGAATCATACAATTTTTTTGTGGGATATTGATATAACAGTACTAGTAAAAATTTAATGGTTGGCTTCTTTTATTTAATTACTTGATATTTTATGTAACGTGGTTTGCATTATTAATCAGCAGCTCTTGAAATTGAGTTCAGTAGAACCTTAAACCATATCTGTTACTGTACTTATAAACTGTTACTTTATGGTGACATCTTAAGCTAGCAGTTAGCAATAATTAACTGATTCAGTTGTAGATCTTAAAATTTAGCTGTAGATCTTAAGATTGAACTGTAGATCTCAAAATATTATTTCACCTGTAGATATAAGCCCGCAAGTTGAGCAAAGTAAAAACTTAGTAAATAATTTCTATAAAAATAAGAAAAGGTATGTATAATTATTATACCTACTCATATTATTAGTGTTACAAAAAAGAAGTCATATACGAGGGCTGTCCAGAAAGTAATATACATTTTGAAATAAACAATTTACAAATTAAAAAACTCAAAGTTTATTATATACATTTACATACGTGTTTTGTGCAACTTAAACACCGTATATCTATTTCCCTGGCAACATTAGGGGTTTATTTAATAAGGATAATTTTTAGAACTCTTGGGGGAGGAGGATAGGGGAAAAAGAACTCCCAAAAAACAATAAACAAAATTTTCCAAAAATTTTTGATCGCAAATTTTCAACTTAAGAGGTCGTAGAAATTAAAAATTCTTAGAGTTCTAGTAGCTCCTATATGGGATTTAAAGTTGCTAATAAAAAAAAGAAACATTTATGTTGTTGAATACAAAAAAATGCCAATTAAACATTATGCAAGATTTTTGTGCAACTTCGCAGCCGCTTATCTTTTTTGCAGGCAACATTAGGGATTTATTTAATAAGGATAATTTTTAGAAGTTTGGGGGGGGGGGAACAGAACTCCCAAAAAACGAAGAAAAAAATTTCCAAAAATTTTTGATCGCGAATTTTCCATCTGAGAAATCATATAAATTTTTTTTTTTCATTTTTTGGGAGTTCTGATGGCCCTCCCACGAGTTCTAAAAATGTATCCTTATTAAATAAATCCTTAATGTTGCCTGCAGAAAAGATAAATGGCTGCGAAGTTGCACAAAAATCTTGTGTAATATTTAATTGGTATTTTTTTGTATTAAACAACATAAATAATTCTCTTTTTTATTAGGAACTTTGAATTTTATATAGGAGCTACTAGAACTCTAAGAATTTTAAATTTATACAATTTCTCAGGTGGAGAATTCGTTATCAAAAATTTTTGGAAATTTTTTTTTTTGTTTTTTGGGAGTTCTGTTGCCCCTCCCCCAAAAAAGTTTTTAAAATTATCCTTATATAATAAATCTCTAATGTTGCCTGCAAAAAAGATAAGCGGCTGCAAAGTTGCACAAAAATCTCATGTGATGTTTAATTGGTATTTTTTTATATTAAACAACATAAATAATTCTTTTTTTTATTAGAAACTTTAAATCCTATATAGGAGCTACTAGAACTTTAAGAATTTTTAATTTCTACGACCTCTGAAGTCGAAAATTTGCGATCAAAAATTTTTTTAATCGTTTTTTGGGAACTCTGTAGGCCCCCCTAAGAGTTCTAAAAATTATTCTTACTAAATAAATCCCTAATGTTGCCAGGAAAGTGGATATACGGTGTTAAAGTTGCACAAAATATGTATTTTACGCGCGCGCATTTGACCGGTATTATTGATGTTTTAAACATGAGAACTATTCCTATAAATCATCGAAAACTCTAGGACTCTTATGGATACTACTAGAACTAAAAAAAAAAATTGAAATATTTCAATGATGGGGGGCCAACTTCACAGAGGTGGCCATCTGTAGCCAATGGAGTTAAGGCGTGTTACTTTGCAACCTTGTTACTGCACTATTGCGGGTTCAAATAGAGCTGGTGAGGGAGAGTTCACTTTTATTTTGTGGCAGTCCTATGAAATTAAAACTTGACCCGCCATCATGGTTAGTATGGGGTGGCAACTTGTAGACTGGATATTATATTTAAAATTCTAAATGAACTCTTAACATTTTTCTTTTAATCCATACTCTGCTTCTTTTGTGCTCCTCAGGATTTCTTATTCTACTATTCTTTGTTTTGTCTTTATTTATAGATATATTTTATATTATAAAGCTTTATGCTTTATGTGAAACTTAAGGTTGTAGGTTTGTTCATTTCCATCTTTAGCAGAGGTGATTTTCAATAATGTATGCCAAAAAATTAAAATTTGCATGACTCATTCTTCTGTTAGTATACACAATTTTAGTTTCAGATTAACAAATGTTGAACCATAAAGATTATATTGTAAATAAATATAAATTATTATTTCTTTTGTTCTATTATTGACTGGTGTTTTTAAATTCCTTTTCAGGATCCTCCTGTTGTTCCAGTTACATTTTTAACTTCTAATTCCTATGCTAAGTTGAAAGGATATGAAGGAATTTCAGCTTTCAATGTTTCTCTTGGCTTTAGAACGTATGAAGGCAATGGTCTCCTTCTGTACCATAAATTTACTTCGCGTGGATATGTTAAGGTATGATGTTTATTTTTAAAAATTTAATTTTTACATTGAAATGCTTCATATTAAATTGAACTATTTCAAATATGGTTTTAGTTATAGAGAATCTCTTCAGACAAATGAAGCTTTCTGATTCTTACCTGTGATAGATAGTGTATTATATTTCAGACATATTTGTTATTATTATCTTAGATTTATTATAATTTTTAAAAAGTTAAATTGAAATGTTAGTGCTAAAATTGAATTTTGTTTAATTACTTTTTTCTGTTAGCTTCTCATTTGTTTTTTCACTGTATATTTTTTGTTACTCAAAAATAAAATCAGTCATATAAAATGAATGTTAGGATTTTTTATTTGTAAGAGTAGGATGTAGGAATATTATTAGTAAAACTAACTGCTGTATCTGCTTTGTTCCTTTCATATTCCCTAGAAAATGGAGTTAATCTTAAAGTTCTTTCAAGGTTAATGGCAGAAATTCAATTAACTCTTTTTACTCCTGCACAAAATTAGCATTTAATTTCCTCATTATTACTTATACTTTAACTGATCTTATCCTGGTTTTAATAGCTTCCTTCCAGTCTATCTGACAAAAAAAAACGAGTTAACTGTCAATTGATGAATTTATAGACTCCTAGTTCCTAAACCAATTGTTACTTTAAAAGATCGATAAATTTTCATAACATATTTGACAATGTATATGTCCCTTTCTAAGGCCTGCCATACACTATGCGATTGCCTGCAGGCCGTCGCCTCAACAGGCGAT
>NW_027115560.1:237741-264265 GCF_000696795.3 Halyomorpha halys
ACAGTGTGTGGTGGGGGGCACATGAGATCATTATCCGACAGGTCGCTGCCTGTCGCGAATCTCTCATCCTATCCCCGCCTGCCCGGCGACCACACACCTTCAGTCCGGGCGAACTGCAGTCCATTATCTTCAGATCAACTGATAAATGTGTGGGCAATCTCGATCTACGGCCTTACGATTATCTTCAGTTAAACTGACAGTGTATGGGGCACTTTACACATACTGTTTACTTTAATCGTAATTAACAAGGCAATTATGTATTAAAATTATTAGATTGGAGTATGTAATTTTTTTAAGAAAAGAAAAGAAAAAATTTCTGTTGTCTAATTTTATACTTAAACTTCTAATATTATTTATAGTTAATTTTATATCATTATTAAGACAATGTTTAATTGTTTTAGTTATTCTTAGAACAAGGCAAATTGAAAGTTGAAATCGAAACTCATTCATACCCTATGTCATTATTAGACAATTTTGATGAAAGATTTGATGATGGGCAGTGGCATAACTGCATGCTGACAATTTCCAACAATTCGTTAGTATTAACAGTTGATAATAGGCCCATGAAAACTACCAAGCTTATTCAGCTTATCACTGGATCGACTTATTTAGTTGGAGGTAAGATTGCTTCTCTTGATAATTATTTAGTTATATTATAATGCCAGAGTAGTTCCTAAAAGTAAAAACATTAAGTTTGCTAGGGTGTCTGGTTATTGCCCTTCTTGTATAGTTCTTAAAATAATATTGGGATGTTTATCTGGGCATTCACAAAAAATGAGGGAATCTGCCTGCAGCTAGCATCAGAGAGGCTGGGTTGTGTTAAAAGAAAAATATATATTGAGGTATATGTACATACAGTTATATTGAAATGTTTACATAATGTACTATTAAGAAACTTACATTCCTTCTCTTGTGGTGAGCAGCAGAGTCCTCACTCGCCACTAGCCTTACGTTGCGAGGGTGAGAGGGGAAGTGCAGCCTGCAACTTCCAACCTAGCTACTTGGTTACTTCACTAGCTGATCCATTCAAAACATTTTCACTGGTCTTTTTATCGGATTTTAATACTTAGTGGTTCAACCCAAATTTAATTATTCTGGTCTCACAAAGAGGAACATATTGAAATTTGATTTAATCATTTTGATTGAACTTATTTTGATTCATCACTTACAGATTTTTCGAAAATCCATTATCTTCAAGCTAGTTTTATAGCAAGAAAATCTTGCATTACCCCAAGGGTCCTCAGCCAATCCACTTCTAATTTTTATTGTATCAATTAGACATTGAAATATACCAAATGACACAAATTAGAATATACTACTATCCTAAGTGCTATGAAGGATTTTAGTGCTAGGAAACAGGTTTTGCAGATCACGGATTTGCGAAGAATCTGTATGTGATCGAACAAGGTGAAGTTGATTTTCGGTTTTAGCACACCTAAAAACATACAGATCAGCTAAAATTATCAAATCAGATTGTAGGTTTACAGATTATAGTTTGTATTGTATTCATTAATGCTTATAGACACAGAGACTTAGTAACCTGTTTGTAGAAAATAGTCCAAATACCTATACAATACCTGTGATAAGTATCTCATGGCAACAGTGGCTTTTGGGAGGCTCTCCTTAGAATAAACATAAGCCCAAATGCTCTGTACTACAAATAATTATGAGAAAAATATCTAAATACAAAAAAAAAGTTAATAATGTAATGTTACTGCGTGTGTTAACAAAGGCAACCCATGTTTCAACTATTGTCCATTCAGTTGAGCATGTATTTGATTAATGTAAGTTTTATGCCCTTAAACAGTTTTCCTCAGAAGTCGTACCAGAACTTTGTTATATTGTTTGAAAGGTCAACAACAAAGTCATAAGGTCATAACTTTCTTAAGCCGTTTTCAAAGATGTGGCTTAACTCGACAACTGGAATATTATTTTATCAAAAACAATGTTGACTTAATTAATTTGTGGTGCAAAAGTAATTACTGTGAGTGTGATCCGCTAGTGTTCTGTGAAATTATGAAAACCAACGATACCCCATTTATGCCAGTGGAGTTTGTTTAATATAAGGTATAAGGGGGTGCCAGGTAAATACGGTACACAGCTCTAGGTACATTTTCTCAAAAACAGTAAATTTGAAGGCTTTATTATGCAGGGTCCAATAAATTCTGTAGGAATGTTTGGGTTTTCTGTCCAAGTCAAAATCTTCAAAATCCAACTCATCTTGTTTCAATCCTGCATGTCACCAGGTTAAGGGTTTTTTTTACGGAACTTGGTGCATTACCCCAAACATGGTATACCTTAAGGCCTTGAAATGCAGTGCCTATTTACAGCAGCCCAAAGGCATATTGATGTTTTGAAATAATTAGAAGCATTATATCCGAGTTAAAAGAATACATAAATTGTAAAGATGAGATGATTTCTTATTTTGATAATTTCATCGAAATAAACAAAGCTGACATTTATTTGTTTTATCTCAATGAATGTGGTTGTAATTAGGAACTATTACGATGGGTAAATGAATATAAAATTTATTATGAAATATATTCATAGTTTTTAAACTCATAAATTGCATTTGAAAATAATAAAGACTCTCATATTATTTTGCAATGATTGATCTTTTCTTAAGTTTTTTGGTATTTTATTATTGTTTTAATTTTAGGAGGTGTACATGGTAATACAGGCTTTGTGGGTTGCATGAAAATGATAAGTATTGATGGAAATTACAAATTACCTACAGATTGGACCCCTGAGGTAAAATATATATATATATATTCTGCATTATTTATGAATGTTTTATATTTTTTATTTCCGCATTGTCTATTTTTACAGATTTTCTTTCTTGTAACAGTTGTATCAGTCACAATTTTATGGAAGAGCTGACATCACGTGAATGTTAATTTAAGAAATTAATTATTTTTTTTTTTTTTAATAATTTTTTCTTAAAAAGAAAAACTAAATTTTAAATTAGTTTTTAAAATGATTTATTATTAAAAAAAAAAATTAAAATTTACTTAATAAATTAACTGGTTCGACTTTCTTATTTCCTTTTTTCCCGACTATTGAACCTGCTGAAAATTTATTGGTGGTGAACCATTGAAATGAGCAAAACTGCTGGGTTTAGATTTTCTTTTGATATGATTGTAAAGAATTGGCCTGCTTCAGTAAACTTAACTTAGTTTTAGCAGCTTGCTGCTTCATCATTAGGTTTCTATTTAAAATATCTTTTGTTTTCATAGTATTCTGAAAGTCAAGAGATAAGTCATTGTTTTCTCTGAACCTTTCTCATTTTTTTTTTTTTCCCATTTTACAATCTGTAATAGGGTTTTATTGAAGGTCAGAATGCAACTTGGGATCACTTTTTCTCTTTTATACCCGTATATCTTAGCTACGGTTTACTAATTTCTGATATTCTCTTACGATTATGTTTGGTTTTGTCTCAAACATAATTGTCTAGTACAAAACTTTTCAGAGCTGGGCTGCTATCTATCTTCCCCGGCAAAGCGGTTTTAGTTTCAATGTGTTTGATAATTTTTATGCATTCTTAATTGTTAATATATGACTTATCTTGTCATACTTTTATATTTTAGAATTTGGGTTCAAATAACGTGTGGCAATGCCATTGTAATAATATTAAAACTTATTATAGCAAGAGAGTTGAGGTTTCACAGCAAAACCATCATTATCAAATATTTTAAGTTCTTGAAGATATTTAAGTGAAAAGATTAAATATCTTCGTAATGTATATTTCCATTTGTTAACTATACTCCTGAAACAATTATGATATAAATTTTAATGTTTTTCTGAAATTTATACTGCTATGTGTTATCATATTGATAATATATTTATACTATTTATTCATTTTTTGCAGGAATATTGTTGCAACAATGAAATTTTGTTTGCCTCTTGCCAGATGATGGACAGATGTAACCCTAATCCATGTGAGCATGGTGGACTTTGCAATCAAACCTCTAATGAGTTTAGCTGTGATTGTACCGGAACTGGCTATTCTGGCGCTGTTTGTCATACTTGTATGTGTGATAAGTTTTGGTTTGTTTTTGGGGTTTATGTTTAATGTTTAATGTTTATTTAATTTCTATTTCTATTTTAGCATTGCATGCATTATCCTGCGAAGCTCATAGAAATACCCATACAGTTGACGAAAGTGCTGACATTACAGTAGATATTGATGGGAGTGGTCCATTGCCTCCATTTCGTGTAACATGTGAATTTGAAGGTAAGAACTATAATAGTTATTATAGCATTTTATTATTAATATGGCTTAAATTTGTATTAACTTAATTGTAATTTATAAATATATAACATCTAATCACTGTAGGATTTTATGCATTATAGAAATAGCTCCAATGTACATCTGGGTCATCTAAAATTTAACATTTTCTATTTTAAAATTTTAGTTTGCATTTTCACTAAGTCAATAAAGAACGAAAATCTACAGATAACCAAGGGGTTTATAAAAAGTCTATAGGAGGTTATAGTGTAATAATTAGGTTCAGCCTATGTGTCTGAAATAAGGTTTTAAAAATGTGTTTGTTATAATTTTTTTATGTTGATCATGAATGGAGCTTCTTTCAACTAAGTTTAATTCAATTTTTTGACTAATTGACTCATTTGATGGTTTATTGTTGTCTAAGTGAGGCAACATTTAAGGTTGTCAAATCATAAAAATTATATTTATTTGGTTTTCTACTATAATAATCATTTTTTGAGTAGCTAATATTTTATTATTATTTTTTTTTAGCTGATGGTCCAACTATTACTGTAGTACATCATGCGAATGAAGAAAACTCAGTTGTCGATGGATTCCAAGAACCTGGTAGCTTTAGGCAAGATATTTCTTATGATGCAGATTTTAAACAACTTGAAGCTCTTACAAACCGAAGTAAATCTTGCTCACAGTATATTTATTTTCAATGCCGTCAAGCGAAACTACTCAATTCTCCTTGTAAGTACTAGTTTTTTAAAATATGATCTGAAACATTTGATGTCGTTACTTAAACATGTGGTTTCTAAAATATAAATGGTTCCTCAATGGGTTAGACAATGTTTGTGTCCTTAACTTAAGTGGGTTTCTTCAGAATGGAACCTGATTTAAGTCTGAGTACTATCTGTGTTTGTTTTATAGTATTAGAAGAATAATACAAAATTAAATTATCCCTGTAATTTATTCATAATAGACTTTTAACTAATGAAATAATGTTTGTTTTTACAAATTTAAATTTCTTTTATAGTATATTAATTAGTTACAACTTGACACTTCATAACTCTGAAAAAATCTTTCTCTAATTAAAAAAAAATTAATGCTTCATTCTCTAAACATCTGACATCTGAAAATAATTCTTTAAGTCAGAAATTTTTTTTTACATTGATCTAAAATACAAGATATTTTTATAAAATACAGTTATATGCTTATGTAATGAAAATATTAGTAATGTTTACTGAATTTGACTTCAATTTATAGCAAATGAAGATAACTTTCATCCATTCTCATGGTGGGTTTCTCGAAATAACCAGAAAATGGATTATTGGGGTGGATCAATTCCTGGATCAAGAAAATGTCATTGTGGTTTGATGGGCTCTTGCATTGAAGAAACTAAATGGTGTAATTGTGACTCTGGTAAGTATTGTGTAATGATATTATATTTCTTATGATTAAAGGTGGGGTAAATTATTAGATTAATCTTATTATGTAATCATGATGCTATCCTTTTCTACAAGAAATATGTTTATATATTTTCTCTTTTCTTAAACAATGACAATTTATAAGATATGATTTTGCAGAATATCATTCAGTTAGGGTATATACCATAAATTACAACATTTAGAGCCATGAATGGTAATCTAATCTCTTGTTTTACCTATAAATGGAATGAAAATCTATTAACTTCTTCATTTTTTCTGTACTTTCATATTTTTCACACTCCAGTTTTCAGTGATTTTTAATTTCTATAACATAAGAACAATGGTACAATCACCAATGTGTAATGAATGTTAGTTTTGCAGTAAAAATATATTTTTACAAATTTATTCAATATAATGATGTTTATTAATGTTAAATAAAAGCACAAGAGTAAAGTAAAACTTGTTTTACTTTTTTATGTAATAAATATTCATCACTTGTTTATGTAATAAATATTCTGTAATAAAGTCCCATTAACTGTATTACAGTGTAAACTCATTTCAGTAATGCTTCATTGGCTGGATATTATGAAAGTTTTATTCTGCAGGGTTGGACAGCTACCAGTCAGATGAAGGTGAATTGACAGATAAAAATGAATTACCTGTTAGGCAGCTGCGCTTTGGAGACACTGGAGGGCCCTTAGATGACAAAGCAGCCTCCTATAGATTAGGTCCACTTCGCTGTGTAGGAGATGGTAAGCATATATAAAATTACATTTTTCATTTGACAACTAGAATAATAGACATTCAATATTTATATTATTTAATATTTTAAAGTATTTAATTTTATCATGCAATGAAGTCATTTGAATTTGGAAGGGCCATAGTTAAATTAGTTTGAAATATACAGGTCAATATTATTGTAAGTGTTATTGCTGGTTTGTTTTAATGTAGTTTCGATCAACCTTACATACTCAATTCTGTCAGAGTTTTTAAATTTCCTATAATTTGTTACTAAGATGAATACTTTCTAGTATTTACTTAAGTAATGTGCAATTAGAAAAAATATAAGCATTTGCACTCTTTGTATATGTTCACATTTGTATGAATTCAAACTGTAAAACTCTGGATTACAAATCTAACTTAAGAAGAGGTAAAGGAGTGGCTGTACTGGTTGTAACAGTATGGGCATTTATCTCCTGTAGCACTTCATTAATCATGTGACAAGCTAGATACTTAATTAAAACTGTCAGCTTTTATACTTTTTTTTTGTTTTAAAATAAAAGTGTCATTATTTTTTTAATTTGTTGATTGGACTGCTAGTTTTTAATTGTGAAGCTCTTTTAATCCATTTCTTCCTTTGGATATGTTTATGTATCAATAACCTTTATATATTTTTTCTTATTCTTTATTTTAATTAGTGTGTAGTGTTTTACATTATTATTTAAAATGTAAAAGATAAGCCTTCTGTAGCTCAGATGGTTAGGCCTAGGTCTATCATTCTGAGATCTGCGGGTGGCGCCGGTTCAATAACATAGGCAACATGTAGATTGTCTTAAAAAAAATAATAAAAAAAATGTCAAAAATGATTTAGTAGTGTTTAAAATAAATTTGTTATTAATTTGGTTACTTAAAACATGTACAATCAAAGAATATTAAATTTTCTTGATACCTAATGCATAGTCTGGGCACGGATTTTGATGCAATTGCATATTTAATTTTTTTAACATCTGATCAAATATCTACACGCATTAGTGTACTCAAATACAATTGGCCAATTGTATATTTGATGATAAATGCTTATAAAAATCTACAAGCTCCCAACAATTTTGACTGGAGCCTTTGATATTTTTTTTTGAAGATCTACCCTTTTTCTAAACATTTTTTGAAAATTAACCTGATTAATTAGTATTTATAAGCAGTTTTGAGTATGATAACATTTTTAGTAATAAAGTAGATTGTCAAATTTCGCTACTTTTTTGGTTTTCAAATAATTGGAGAAGGTGAACTCCCCTCTCCCGGCCACCTCTCGTATCAAAGTCTCTAAGTAGGGGTAAGATCCAGACCATAGAAAAGGTCTATGACAGCAATAGCAAATATCTACTTTAGTTTTTGCCAACTAAACAAAAAATTCAGAAAACAAGATTGTTAAAACATTTGAGAAGTTTTTCTTTATTTGAAAAAATGTTTTTCCTCAATATAAAGGCCTAAAATCTGAAATCTTTTGATATGGTAAGGGTGATGGTAGCAGCGTGGTAACGAGCCTGTTTGAGTCCAACCCCAAGGTTGCATGTTTGAGTCTCCGGCCCTGTCTGGGATTTTTTCAAGTATATAATTATACAATACTCAATCACAGCTCACTCACTAAAATAGGCATGGAAGTGACCCCCTATGTAAACCACGTCACGAAACCTGCGATGTATTTCCTAAGTACATTGTGTGAGGCCTTGGACCTCCACGGTCTGTCATGCCAATAATAATAATTAAGGTCTAAAATCTAAAATATTTCGATATGGGTTTGAAGAGTAGAAATTCAGTGTTCCAACAGTTGTAGTTATGTTGAATTTGTCTGACATTGTGAGGAGTTATAAATTTATTTTATGAATGCGGGGCATCGGCGGAAAAAAAATTTCCTTCAAAAATCAAGCCCAAAAATTTATAATTTTTGATTTATATGAAAATTTTTATTTATGGATTTCAAAGGATGCAAAAAACAAATTATCTTGATTTTTCCTAAAAGAAATTCTTTGTGCTACTTGTAGCATCTTATGGTTTTTGTGATTTATTATACATTTAAGCTCATTTAAATTGATCAGTGATCCTGGTTTCTTATTCTTCACAAAAAAAACAACATCAAATGGTAAATAATGACCCTTAAATAGATGCATAATTAAATAAAATAGTTTGATCTTGGTTCTTAGAGCACATCGGAAAGAACACACACCGTGTCTAATATCTTTGTATAACCAAAAGAATTTTTATTGAAATCTGTGATCCTATATCTGCTGTCTCCCCTTGTTAATTTAGAACTTATTGTAGAGACATTTGCAGTGTTTTTTGAATATTTTAGCTATCCTATCCTATATTGTATATATTTGTTATATATCAAATTCAAAGGGTTTTTACTGGATAAAAATTAGGATTCTGTTCATAAGACAGGCTATTTTTTCTAGCTACTACAGAAATTTTCTAGCAATTTCCACTTTTTATCCGTTCCTTTTTCTTCATTACCTCTTTTAAAGTGAACCCTTTTGTTATCATTTCTTCCCTAAATATTTGTAGTATTCCATATATCATTTCTTCTTGCACAAATCTCACTCCTACATTCTATGGTCATTGTTTCTTATTTATTTTTTCAGTTTTATTCACACAATGCATATAATTGTCATAACAGGGTTTATTAGCGGAGCAAGAGTCAGTAGCTTAACGAATTTGGGAATCTACTCCCCTGTTGGGTCTGGTGTTTTATAAAGAGATTGGTGTAGTGAAATAACAATTTTTATAATTTTCTTTTGCTATGTTTTGCACTGTATAGTAAAAATTAAACGACTCATTGTGAATTAAACATATTCATTTAATTGTTATTGAAATTTTCTTTTATTTTTTTAGATTTGTTTAACAACATGGTCACATTTAGAATTACTGATGCATCTATTGACATCCCTACATTTGATATGGGCCATAGTGGAGATATTTATTTTGAATTCAAGACAACATTAGATAACTCAGTTATTTTGCATAGTAAAGGGCCCTCTGATTTCATCAAATTGGCCTTGATTGGTAAGAAAATTTCTAATTTTTTTTTTTATTATTTGAACTTCAGTGTTTTATTTTTTACATAAATATTCTGATTATTATTTATTGTATTGTTAATTAATTTAAAATAAGTATATTCTATAATTCTATTTGTGTCAATTTATTTTTTAATATTATGTTTTTATTTTAATGTTATAATTTACAAATTTAGAAATGATAATCTACATAGTTCGTCTAAAAGTTACTTTATGTATATATAATACCATATATTTTCAACTTTTTCCTTGTTATAATTTACAAATTTAATCATCATTTCAAAGGATTTATAAGCTGTTTATTATAGCTATTTACATATCTAAGCTGATTAAATGTTTTATATCTATTCAAAGTTTAGATTTTTTCCCACTTCATCAATTAAATTTGATATAGTATGAAAATTAATAAAAAAATTGTTTTGGGGAGAGTTTTTCTACTTCCCTAGAAGCTGTTAAGTTGAAAAAAAAAAACCTGAAAATATTGTTGCCATCTTGCCCTGTTTCTAAGGACTCTAACTCTCTTAAACTATTATATTAATATTAATAATCATCTATGTTTTTCTAGGTGGAGATAAGTTACAGTTTACTTACGAAGCTGGAGGGGGTCCTCTCGGTGTAAGCATTGAGACATCTCATAAGCTCTCAGACAATAACTGGCATTCTGTCGTGATTGAAAGAAACAGGTAATTTTAAAAAATATTTATGTGGCTGATTTAATGTTAATATTATAAATTATAATTATATTGTATTTATTATGGATATTATATTCTGTTTATTCAGTCCTCATTCAGTTTAATTTATTAAATCCTATGTTTTGTGATTTAAGGTTTGGAAATGTGCAATGAAACATTTCTTTTATTTTTTGTATTATGTTGTGATCTTAAGAAATTAAATAATTCACATCACATTTTGGAATAGTAGTGAGTTAAACAAGACAATTATACCTTACGTTATCATATATAAACAAGATAATTATGACAATCATGTGTATTATGTCATGCTTATATTAGATTTAAAAAAGAAAATCAAATTAAATTAACATGACTTAGACTAGGTTTAGTTATTCTTTTTTTTCTTAAAAACTTCAGGTCTAAATTTTAAAATAACCAGAATACAACAAAAATTTATTGATATGTTGATACTAGTTATTTTAAAAGTATTAAAAGCAAAAATCCTACTTTATATAATCAACTAGCTAACTTTTTAAATAATAAATTTTCAGGATAGCTGCCAGGATAATTCTGGATGGAGCTTTAAAGTCTGAAGTCAAAGAACCTCCTGGCCCAGTGAGGGCTCTTCACCTTACTTCCCCACTTGTTGTTGGTAAGAACCAAAAACGTTTTATGTATTGCTTGGTATTATTGTTTATACTGATTTATCCTTTTTTTTTTTTTAATAATATATAATTTGTTTAATGTATGGGATAGATAGCAATGATGAATCTTGAAAATGTCAGTTAAAAGTTAGCTTGTTAGCTCTATAGTTCAGGCTAAAAGTAAGTGTCCAGTGTTGGTCACTACTACTTGAGACCAGCAGGATTTTTGTCAGTCGTTAGAACGTAGCTAAGAGAATATTTTTTCAAAGGTCCTTCCTTATCCCTGCCTCTTAAGAAGAATCCCCCTCTAGATTTCCCTTGAACCTTCATTTTGAGGATCTTAAGTTACTGCTGATAACTTCATTAATATGATTTTATTCTTCAATGTCTTGTCTAAATAAATGTTCTGTATTATATTTGCATACAAATAATATTTTTGCCATAATATACTAAAATATGCAAAATTTTCAAGTTAAAATTCATATTCTTTCTACATTTAGAGGTGTCGGGAACATTTGAAGACAGCAAAATATTAGAGCATGTGCTGTATGATCGGTTGTCTACATAGCAAGGTGCTCTCAATATTTGAGTTCAACTTCATTCATTAATGTAGCCTGGGATTTATCTATTTTACTTATTTTAATTATGAAATCATTATTTTAATTTATTTAAGATATAATTACATTCTATAATTATATCTTAAATAAAATAGTTTGAGTCTGGCTGTTGCAAATAATTAAGTGCTCTTCTACCTTAGCCGTGGATGACCTTCTGGGGTCACTCAGCCTCTAAAAAGTGGGTAATGTTTAAATGAAGGGAAACCTGATGGTTGATCATGATCATGACCAAATAACAATTTCAGCCAATTTAAGGTTAATTTAAAATCCTCAGAATTATTAATTTTAGAAATTTTAATTAGAATCTTAAGTAAACAAATACTTGATACAGAGGCAGGAGCTCACAATAAATTTATAAAATGGATGTTGTTTGTTGCTACTAATCCCTCGCTATCTATTATATCTACACGTTATCGACTATTCCCTGAGCTAATGGTGATAGGTAACCTGTAAGTGCATTTGTTTTTTGAGGACAGAGGTGAAATTGCCAGAAAGATCAATGGTCAATGGCCAGAATCTTGTTTGATATGAATGTACTGAGGACTTCAATTGAAAGAGATTATAAATACAGCTGAAATGATAGGTGTCATTAATTTGGTAAAGATATGATCCAAGAAAGTATAAAAAGAGCGAGTTATCTTAATTCTCTTAAGGGATGCAAAGATGGGATACATGAAAGTGCTTTGAAAAGAAATCTTAAAAATCATTCGCATCATTTTATTATCAAGTTTTATACCTAACAGGTATTTCGGAAGATAATATTATGAAGAGCGATAATAAAAGGAGGATGATAAATGAGGGAAAATACAAGATGTTTACATGTGGGGTTGGGAAAGAAATTACTGCAAAGATAGAACAACTTAGGGTCACCTACTAACTGTGTTTTCCTGGAAAGAGTGCAGCCAACTTTATTGCCTTAGCTATTTATATTATGTACATTGACACATTGATGTAATAATTATGTTTTAACTACTTATAATTATTTTTAGTACTTTAAAAATGCATACTTATAGAACTTTTTATTACTATGTTTAGGTTCTTCCGTTGATTATCGTGATGGTTTTACTGGATGCATTAGAGCAATGCTTCTCAATGGAGTTCCCGTTGATTTAAGAAGTTATGCAGAAAAAGGACTCTATGGTAAATTAATTTTAATCTCACTAACTTTTATTATGAATTTTACAGTTACAGTAAAGGAGTGGTACAAACAAAACCATGGGGCCAGAAATCCTTGAAAATCGCTACCCATTTGAAAAAACAAAACAAGTAATGCCTGGCACTGTTAAAAGTTCAATTAAGTTGTTGCCATAATTAATTTCTAATTTATTTCAGGTATTATGACAATTTTTTTTTAGAAATGGATAACCTCAGTAATTGATGTTTGAAAAATTTAAGTTTGATTATTGTTTATCTCTTCACTGTCACTGTCAGGATAATCATTAATTAACTGATTTGCATATATTTATGTCATTCAACTGATTTTTAAATGATCTGTGTATGTAGGGGTTAGTACTGGATGTGTAGGAAGATGTGAAAGTAACCCATGCTTAAACAATGGAACCTGCCATGAAAGATATGATGGCTATTGGTGCGATTGTAGGTGGACTGCTTTTAAAGGACCAATTTGTGCTGATGGTAAATTTTTGTTTAACAATTTGCTTTTATTACTTTATTAGTTTGTATAATTAAGAGATATGAATTTTTGATGTATGTATTTTTTCTTTATTCTTAACTAGAAATTGGAGTTAATCTACGACCTAGTTCACTTATCAAGTATGATTTCATGGGCTCATGGAGGTCTACTCTTTCTGAAAAGATTCGTGTAGGATTTACGACAACAAATCCCAAAGGATTTCTCCTTGGCTTTTTTTCAAAAATAACAGGAGAATATCTTGTAATTTCCATATCCAACAGTGGTATGTATAATTTTCACACAATGAAAAGTTTTTTTATTTTATAGCTTTGTGTTAATTTTTCTAAAATGTAAAAATATACATTTTACATTTTATAAAAATGTACTTGTACAATATTATTTTAGTATTTTAATAATTATTTAATAAAAATATACTATACATTATACAGTAAAAATATACTAGCACATAATATGCCCAAATCTAAAATATATATAATATCACAAAACCAACAATCGATCAGATAATTAATATAAGTTTTTTTTTTATTGAATTTAGGCCATTTGAAAGTCGTTTTTGATTTTGGCTTTGAAAGGCAAGAATTAATATTTCCAAATAAGCACTTTGGCTTAGGGCAGTATCATGATGTCAGGCTGACTCGTAAAAATGCAGGAGCTACAATGGTGTTAACTGTAAGTATTATTATTATTTTTTTGATAATTGGTGTTGATGCTGTTTATTATTCTTTTTTTTTGGGTCATCCAACGTCAGCTGAACACACATTTAAACCATGCCACCTTAGATTTCCTTAAAAATTTGCACAGATATTTTATAGGTATTGAATTGGAAAAATATGAAATTTTATTGATATATATCCACTCGTTTTTGAATTACGGTTATTTTAGAATTACAGAAATGTTAAGTTATAGATGGGCTCAAAAACTGAGAACAACAGGTTTTGAAATTGCTGCTGTAGCTTCTCTATTTTACAGTATATTCCATGCCTTTTCATATGATATGGAACACTATTTAGCTTAAGATACGTTAAAATTTCTAGAAACTTAAAATCTTTATTTTTTTAGTGATTACATAATGTAAAATTTTCACATTTATTCCTTAAATAGGTTGTGTTGATGTGTATCACAAAGCAAAATATAAATGTGGGACAGAAATGGCTTCAAAATTTGAAAAAAAATATGAGGTGGCAAGGTTCAAAAGTGTGTTGAGTTGACTTAGAATGTGCATTCAGCATTACTAAAGAATAACAACCTCTGTGCAATCCATTGAAAATAAAATAAGATTAATTAAGTTTGCTTACTGATTATTGTATCTTCTCCATTCTTTAAAAAATATATATTATTATTTTAATCGTTATTAATTATAACTGTTACATAAATAGGGAATTTTTACTTATTTATTATTGTAATCTTATGAAGTCTATTCAGAGAATATACCTAAATTACTAGTTTATCTTCAGTTCTATTTTTATTAGCTGTCATTTGTATTCTGTAATTATTTATTGATTGCTGACAAATATTCTTAATTTCTTATTATAATACTCAATTATAAAAAATTATATTTCTTTGTTGATTTAAATTATTGTTATTTAATATAAATAAAACTCATCTACAATCACGATCATTTTCAGGTTGATAATTATGAGCCTAAGGAATATCATTTCAAGGTCAAAGCTTCTGCTGATGCACAATTTAACAATATTCAATACTTATATATTGGTCGTAACGAATCAATGACTGAAGGATTTATTGGGTGCGTTTCAAGAGTGGAATTTGACGAAATTTATCCACTTAAATTATTATTTCAGCAAGATGGACCATCTAATGTTAGATCTTTGGGAGGTAAGTCGAAAACTATTATATAGCAGGCAGTTATATTACATATAGATCTAGTTACTAAATGATAGATCATTATGATTTACAGGAACTTTGACAGAAGACTTTTGTGGTGTAGAGCCTATTACTCATCCACCGAACATGATAGAAACTCGCCCACCTCCTCCCATTGATGAAGAAAAATTAAAAGAAATCTACAGTTCTACAAGTTCAGCTCTAATTGGAGGTTCGTTATTTTCAGCTTACATCAGATATTGGATTTATTACAATATAAAACAATATATCAACAACTTTGTGCCTAATGCAGGATAAAACACGTGAAAATTAATTTCTACAAAACTGTAACATGAGTAAATTTTTAATAATCATGAATTATTTAATTAAAACAAAATATCAAATCAAGTTTAATTTATGAATAAGATTAAACTGTGAGCATTGTATCAAAAATTAAATAACATGAATAGAGTGTAATACAAAAAACTTTTGTATAGATTGAAAAACTTGTATTAATTTTCTTGTTCTTAAACTATGTTATAACTATTTTGAAAATGGTAATAATTACAAAATAATAAGAACGTTTTGGGAACATGGTTGGGCACTCCTTTACTCATCCTAAAATATTCATTTGGCAAAAAACCATATCTTGTAGTTAAAGTAATATTTAATATTACAAAATTTATTATGTATTTTGGTTAAATTAGAGAACCTAATCATATTTGTACCTTCAGACCCAGTAAGTGTTCACTTTATTTTCCCTCTTGCTATCAATAAGTGGGGAAAAAATAATGAATAAATGATCAATCATTGTTCATGGTGGAATGTTCATAATTTTGTATATTAATTATTTTCTTAATTATGAGAGATAGTTGACCGTGGATGATGTACGAGGATAATTATTTTCTTATTTTCCATTAACTGTTACACTTATGTATTGAACACTATATTTCTTTCTAGGTTTTATTTCTTATAAAAAGACATGTCTTCGAGTCATGATTTTTTTATATAACTAAAGTTAAATTATTTTATTACACTCTACTCTATTACAATAAAATTATTTATATTTAACTCATTTTCATAAAATACCTTAGCAATATCTAAATGTTGGTATCTGATATTGTGTTTGAACTAAATGAATCACTTTTCTAAATAAATAAATTTGTTCTTCTAGGAATTGTGGCATTGATTCTACTGATATTGATAATAGCTGCTTTATTGGCGGGAAGATACATTGCCCGACACAAGGGAGAGTATTTAACACAGGAAGATAGGGGTGCTGAGATGGCCTTAGATCCAGATGAAGCTGTTATTGAATCTACGAGAGGCCATCAAGTTCAGAAGAAAAGGGAATGGTTTATTTAATTAGCAATATAATTAGCATATTTTAGTAGTTTATGCACACATTTCATTACTACTTGTTCTCAATGCTCTTTGGCTCCGCGGGAAGATATTGCCTTTTAAAGCATTTTGCTATCCATGACATAACCTATTTGATATTACAATTTTTAAAGTCATAGGCTTACATTACTTTCTTTCCTTTTATTCACTTAAATTTAAACTAATATTTGAAACATCATTCATTTGATAAATAAGGAACTGTTGATAAGTAATTAATATAATTATGTCCTATCAATATGGAAATGAAATGTGTGCATTTATTTATTTTTATTAGCTATATTATGAAACAGTGCCTAAAGTTTAATTTTAGGGAAGGGGGGTCATGCCACAGATATATCCAAAGCCTTTTGAGAAGACTAACATTAATTTATATGTGGTTCATCGAATAAGATTTTATTATAAGAAGAATCTCTTACATAAGATATCGCGTAGATCTGGTTAAATAGTTTGTCATTTTCTATTTTTTCTTTGGCTCTAGTTTTTTAAACTAGGATTTTAGATTAGAAGATTGTGCTTAAAAATTATTCAAATGCTCTTATTTCGGCACTGATAACGTACAATAAAATGAATCTCGATATCAATAATCTCTCAGTACTAAGTCTTTGCAATGAAAAGTATTATTTAAATCGTCCATTTTTTATATTGTTTTAATTAATTTATATTTTCTTATCATGTTGTTTTTTGTTTGTAAATTTTATTTTAAAACTAAATATTAGTTTATATGTCAGTTTTATGAGCTTGTTTAATATTGTTCTTTCATATTTGTTTGCTCCTAAGGTAAAAGACATCTCATTCATTGGTGTATATGTTCTATAATCAATTAGCTCATTTATACCTTTTGTACATATACCTTCTAAGTTCTTGAAGAGAACAGTTTTACCATGTTAATATTTGTGTTCAAAGTGTATTTTTTTTTTTTAAATAAATTATTTTATATTTATATATAGGAAGCATTTAAATATTAATACATTCACCTGAATATGAATAAGTGTAATTATAAACTAATAATTATTTAGTTTTTTATTGAAATTCTTATGTCATTTAATCTATTTTGGTCAGTGAAGAGTAATCTAAGTTTTTTTATACACCTTCTGTTTCACGCCCAAAGCAATTTTTGATTTTTTAAAGTTTGAAATACATTATGGCAGTAGTTAATGTTATGTTGCTATTAAAAATATTAATTTACAAGTTATAATTTTTGAAATTACGAAGAGAATATTGTTATGCAGGAACCTACAGAATTTAGTTTCCAATAATTGATTGGAAATTGTTATCAGAAAAACAAAATAAAAAATCAAAATTCCCTGTAATGCATTTTGACAATAGTATCCATGGTAGTTATACTATAGGTTACCCCTCACTGGTCTAAATCATATTTGTTTTATAACTTAATTTCATTTTTTGTTAAGAATATACGGATAATTATTAAATAACTTTTTTTTATTTTTATTTAAAAGCAATGTCATTTTAGTATTTTCTTTTATGGGCTGTAATCTATCATTTTACATTTTTTACATGTCACAAGAAGAAAACTCTCTAATTCATAAATTGTTCATCTACCATCTGGTATTGTTTAAGGTGTCTAAATGAAACAAAAATAGTATTAAAAAATAACATCACAAAAAATGATGTTTCAAATCTTATTAATGGATATCCTTAAGGCAATTAAACTTAGTTACACTTTAACTACTTAATGTTTGACTGTGAAACATTGATCTGAATTCATTTTTAAAGATATTTTATTATTAATTAAGTAGTAACGTTGTGTGTGAAATCCATTTATTTTTCAATGTCTGCATTACCTATATATTTTCAAATATTCTATGGAAAAGAAAAAAACTAATATTAAAAAGGTGGATATTAAAGCACCTTATACTTAAAATAAAAATGTGAGATAATGCTCAAGTGCCTAGTTTGGATGAAGAGTTTCCATGAATTTTTCAATTGGTCTGGTAGGATCAAGGTTTCAAGTTACTGTATTAAATGACTGAACATTAATATTTAGTACTTCTAATGTAATAGGCATATCCTGGCATCAGCCATTTGACAGAAGCCTGAAAGCCATTTATTTTTTTAAATAATATTGATTTTATTCTTTTTTGTTGGAAATAGTACAAATTGTATTTATGTACTTGTACATACAATTTAGTTGTGACCGGTTTAAGCGCCTTGTAGTAAAAACAATGTAATATGCTCTTCCTTGTATTATAAGATGTATATGTAATAATATAAGTTTACATAATTTTTTTTATACATACATTGTTCAACTTCATAGAAATACACTTTTTATGAAAAGATAACTTTTTTGTTAATTGCTAATATATCCAATTTTTAAAATGTTGTATTTAATACTTTTTTATATTTGTTCTTATGAACTTCTCATCTCAATATTATAATGCCTTGGGTATTTAGGTATATTGAAAAAAAATTAAATTTAAGGGTGTATTAATTGAGATTATTCTTTCCCATATCAATCAGCCTGAGATGAATCTGTAAGTATGGTAAGATATAAAATTTTATAACAGTTATTTGATGTTTTATTTATAATTTATTTTATCTGATGTCGACATTTTGATGTACCAAGTGCAATTTATCATACAACTTTAACATCAATAATGATTATCAGCCAAGTATTAAGAGTTTAAGCAAACAAATCGCCCTTAAAATCTGAAAATCAACTTCATTGTTCTAGTATTTCACCACAAATGAAAAATTTAGTGTTAATTAGTAAAGTCTGTTCCAACGACCATTTCATACTGTCCAGAACTGAACGGAGCATGCACAGTACAGGAGTTACTACCCATATTCCGTGCAATTCGGACAGTCAAAAGGTGTTGCTGGAACAGACATTGTGTCTTCTATTCTTTATTTTTTTATTTTTACCAAGATAGAAGATTTGTTTTGCAAAATAAAGCAATTTAATAAAACCATTAACAGAATCATTGAATTGTGTGATATGATCTTAAGGGAAAATCTTCCATACAAATTTTCCAAACATTCCATAAAGATTAGCATACTAACAGCTTCATTAAATATGCACCTTAAAACAATTTAAGTCACAAAAATTAGAAGAAAGACACAGGCATTTCAAAGAATCATGTTTTGGTAATTCATTAATAACCTTGATAAATATGGTGGCTTATTTACTTTTATTAAAAATAACTTTTAGTGTTTTCGAATATTATAAATTAATTTTTCAAAATATTTTTGGGATTACCAATTACAATGAAACTTTTTTTTGATACTAGTTCAAAAAACACTATGACATGTTGGAAAGTTCTTGCCAGTGTTCTTTAGGAGCTGAGAAAAAGAATTTATATAATTATAGTAATAATTCGTATTGTTGTTTCTGCCTTAGCACTGTAAAGATTATTACATGATTTATAAGTGGCCTTAGGTGACTGAAATATATACCTGTGTGCCAAATATATTTTTTTCCATGGAGGCAAAATAAATTTTATTTTTATTTCTATGAAAACTTCTATTGAAGCTTTGTCTATTATGAAGGGTTTATCAAGGATGCTACAAACAAATCTGAATTGTGATTTCTTATAGAAAAATTTGTTTTGCCAATTCCACTGGAAGTTGTTTTTGTACATTTAAACTCATCACAATGTTCACTTATTCTACTCAAGAAAAAAATAAAATTGGCAAGTATGAAAGGCATTTGTCTTGATTTGAAACTACTTTTCCTCTATTATATAGAAATAAAATCTAAATGGTATTATTGATGGAGGTTGGAAGAGCAGAAATACCGCTTTCCAAGCATTTTAGCATTAGATTTCGATAAAATACGAATGTTTACCTAGTCTTCAGACATCGGCAGAAAAAAAGAAATCTGATGCATCAAGTCCAAAATTTTTTATTTCTACAAATGTTGCAAACCCATTACATATATATTTTTTTTTAGGCCTTCGTAGAAGCTTCTTTTAGATTTTATTGTACACAAAAAGTCAAATGGGTCAAGATGTAGAAAACGATTCTAAATTTAAAATCCTAGTATTCTATGAAATATTTTGTTTCTCTGATAAAATATTCTGATTTTGATTGGCACTTAGGTCGCATTAGCAAGAACCCTTTGACACTTGTCTAGTATTTTTTGACATAGTGCCATCAAACAGGTTTCATTGAAATAGGTAATCCCCCTCCTCCCACGTCCGTAGCTCCCTTTATTATTGTAAAATAGTAATCGTAAAATAATGTACATAATAAATAATTTTCATATTATAAAATAAGGCCAGTAATTTACTCGAGTGACAAGGGTTTAAAAAAAAAAGTAGGAATATTTGTTAATTGTGATTGTTGACCTGGTAACACTGGTGTGCTGCCGATCCTAGTATCAAAGCGGGAAAAGGTACTAACGCAATTCAGACATATATGTAATAGGTTTTACACTTCAAAAATAAGTGATAAGTATTTGTGAGTGTTTTTGTAGTATCTAGTGCTTATTGTTTACCACACTTCGTACCATTCTTTGTCCAGGTAATATTATTATGTTATTATTTGGAAAAATTAATGTAGATATGGATTTCGTGTTTGTGAATGTTTTTTAGTATCTAGTGGTAATTGTTTACCACGATTTCAGTGACCTGCATTCGATCATCCATGATCTTTAAACCAAGATCAGCTCTTAGTTACCAATTATGAATGGTTTATCTATCTAGTGAATCTGTGGTCAATAATTTGTAACTTCTGTCAATGTTAAGGGCCAACGCGTCCAGGAATTAAGGAAAAAAATTTGGATGTTGACTAGCGCATAACACATTTTATTTTATATCTCTGGTTCTGTTGTTGACACAAAAAAAGTATAAAATGAAAATAAGTGAAGTATGTTTCTAGGTGATTCTCAATGCTGTAATTTTCTGGGCCAAAATTCTAACTATTTTTATAAATTCCCCAATTTTTCATATAACTTCTTCAGATCATAAAGAATATTATTCAACGTAAAGCAGAGCTTAAGTCACTTTTTTTTGGGTCCGAAACCCAGTTTATTGTATTGGTGGAAAAGAGCTTAGTTAACGAACAAATGAAATGCCGAATGTTTCCGAAAGCAGACGAATGCGATCCAACTTTGATGACTTAAGCAATCTGAATTCAGAAAGCGAATTAAAGGTTTGCAACTTCCATCATTGACTATATTGTTCTCATCCCGACTCATCCTAAAATAAATCCATTGGCTGTCTTAAGAAACATTAGTAATGAAAGTCTGATTAAAAGCAGGTTAAAAAAAAAAAAAAAATCATGGGTTAAATACTTTTAAAGTTTAAAGATTCTTTTTTAAAATCATGAAATTTTAAACAAATAAATTAATAAGTACTTACGTACTAATTATTTTTAAACCATTTTTTCATAAAACTCAATAGATTTATTTTGTTATTAAAATGATTATTAGAAAAAATAGATTTAATTTTTTTTTGAAGAGCAAAAACCTTGCTGCTTTGACGTTGTTAGATTTTAATCTATATAAAAAATTATTTTTAGTAGTAACTATAAGATTTTAAAAAGTTTAATACTCAAAGTTTAACTATGAGGAACAGTATTCTGACAAGGGAATAGCAGTTATAATTTCAAATAATGGTCAATTAAAAAATATTAATGTATCAATTCAATTCTTGTCCTATTTCTAATACATGATTATCTCAATAGATATCGGTCGTATCCTTCTGCTTTTGGAAACACTTGGTAGAAAATATTAATAAATGCATGATAGTTTCATAATATTAATCTGACTGTTTATTTTTACGATGTTTCCTATACAAAGAATAATTATCCCCAATTCTCAGAGATGTTTTAAGCAAAGTGGGGGTCGTTGTAGGCGGTATTTAGTGATTGTTGAGGATGTTGAGACTACAAAAAATAAATTAGCTTGAAGATATAAATAGAGATGAGAAGAACAAAAATTAAAAAAACAAAAAAAAACTCGATGAGACACATCTTTTATGATAAAATATACCAGTATAACTATAAGAAAATTATTTACATTTTTGGTAAGAACCACTCATATCTTTTTCTCGATTCGGAGATATCCGATAAATACTTACTAAGGGATAGTTGGGCCATTCTAAAATAAAATGTCTGAATCTTTTAGGTGCTCTAGAGTCCTAGAGGTTATGTTTTTCTTTTTTCTACTCGTTAGCTGTATTGTGTTTCTTTTCGTGCTACGGTTTAAAATTTCCGTTATATAATTTGTTAAAAAAAGTAAAAGGTAAAAGTTGACACAAATTTATATTGAAACATTCACGAGCGTCACGGCCCAGAATAGATTTTAGAATTTTCAGCAATCGTTTTGGTACCGAACTATAAAAACAAAACAAAAAGGTTTTAATAGAAAAAAAATAAGTTTCGGTACTCAACTTCCTAGTTACCAACAGAATAAACTGGTTGTCTGTAATATAAATTATTTTTTGTAGATATAACTTTAAATATTAAAGACAAATTCTGTATGTAATGTTATCGAGTTTTGCAGCAAAAAAGTCATATACCTTTACTCAGGCAACCCAAGAAAATGTGATGTGTGAAATGAAATGACAACATACCTCATGTCGTGTTGCCTCCGTGAAATTTCTTCTTTATGACTCATCATTGTAGAATGTCAAACATAAACAATTGCCGGAATCGGGTGTTTAGAGGTGTTTACATTAATCAATCACCCATTAATGACAATATGGGGATGGCCTTTGTCCACCTAGATTGATCATACAAATACAAGTATGGTAATAACCTGGGGGATATTACCAATGCAAAGTTTAAAACATTCGATGATTATTAGTGTGCTGCACCAGAGCAATATATACAATAGGATTTGAAGTGAATACTCAAGAAAAGTTGGAAATAAATCTGGTGCCGTGCGCGCCTCAGACAGTAAGTTTCATTTTTCTATTGCTACGAAAATTCGTATTTTAGGGTTTCTCCAGATACGAATAACGAATATCAACTTTGTCCCTGCCAAGAATATAACAGTTTAACAAAATATTACTAAGACGTCTACAAATGTTTGCCATCGGTAAGAGATAGGGCACTGTCGGCTGTCTCCGATTTTCCAACCTCCAAACTGATGTCTCTATTTCTACGTCTTTCTTCTTTAGTTAATTGTCGAATACATTCGTTGTTTATACTTATACATTTTTTTATTACTTTAACAATGCAAAATGGTTAATTATTTCAAATAAACTACATTTAAAAGTACTTTAGAGGAACATTTTTGAATTTTTTTAATGTTTATTCAAACCAATTAAGTTAAGTTTGATGATGTTAAAATGTGCATGGTTCCCATGCTGTGTGAGAAAAAACATTAAATTTTTAAGTCTTTGTTACTTTTTTTAATACTTCTGAAAAACAGTCATGGTCACAATGTTGAAATTCGTAAAATCTCACAAAAAATTAAAATTAGCAAATTTTTAGAACTTCTCCAAGACTGTTTAGGAAAAGAAAAAGAACTACTTTATAAAACGGAAACATGAGTTTACTCTTTTCCTAAATTCCTAGAAAATCAATCAAATGTCATAGTACTAGAGCCGGGAAGAAAAAAAAGGCAGTTATTTCTACTCAATTTTTTATTGCTTTAATGAAAACTATGTATAATTACTAGTCGAAACTGATATCTCTGCCAAGTAGAGGTAGGGGGAATAAAAAATGGCGACTGTTTCAAAACGTTAAAAAACATTAATTTTTCATTCGGAGCTCTATATCTTAAAAACTACCAACAACACTAGAAAATCTAAAAGAACGTTATTTAAAGAAAAGTAAATTTGCTGAAATATTAGCCCAAATAAAGCTATTTACGTCCAATAGTTCTCGAGATACAATTTTTTAAAAAGCAGCATTTTTTAAAAATGTACTGAAAGATTAATAGTTAGTTAATTTATTTTGAGAAATATATATCTCAGGAACTATGTGACGTAAGATGTCTCTTAGCACTCAAATTAAAGCTAGTTTAACGCAGTATAAAGTAGTTTATGACCTTTACCTTCGTAGGAATAGTAGTTTTCATGATATTTCCTTAAATAAATTGATTTATAGTTGTTCGGACGATAAGTTTGGTTTATCAAAAAAATTATTTCAGAAACTGTAGGATGTACAGATGTCTGTCAGCACTCATATTTTATGACACTTATCTTCGTAGGGGTAGTAGTTTTTATGATATTCGTATATGAATATAAATTTGGCAAATTATAAATCAATTTATTTGATCAAATATCATGAAAACTATAACTCCTACGAACATAAACGTCATAAACTACTTTATAGCCCATTAAACTAGCTTTAATTAGAGTGCTAACAGACATCTGTACGTCAAATGGATTTTAAGATATAGATTTTTCTTAATAAATTCACCAACTACTGATCTTTCAGTACAATCTTTACAACATTTTTATGAAATGTTGTTTTTAAAAAGCTATATTTCGAGAACTATTAAACCCAAATAGCTCTATTAGGACTTACATTTTAGCAAATTTACTCTACTTTAAATGATGTTCTCTTGGATTTCCTATTGTTAGTAGTTTTAAATATACATAGCTCCGGATGAAAAATTATGTTTAACTTTTGAAACAGCCCCCATTTTTTATTTCCTCTACGTATACTTGGTAGACTCATCAATTTTGACAAGTCATTGTACATAGTGTTCATTAAAGTAATCAAAACTATTGAAGTGTATGAAATAACTGCCTTTTCTCCTCTTGGGCTCTTGTACTATCAGTCTCGTTCAATACTCTGGACTTCCCTTCGTGTTTGTACAACTCGCTTTTGGTCTTTACAATTACCCAGTAAAAAAAGTCGAGTATAAAAAAAAAAGTATCAATTCTGTAAACTTCCATTGCAATCGTCATTACTTTGGATTTAAGGCATTCATCGCATTAAGTGGTAAATGGAATAAAATCAATACATGGGCCATTCTCCAAATTCGATACTCTTTATATGCCAAACTTCTTCGAAAATTAAAATTAATTGTCTCCATTTTTAAATTTTGTATTACCTGTAGGTTCACACCCACACACGCACGCACACAAATATACACACATGCATACACATACAAGTGATTTAGCGAGTGACCAACTATTAAAATATTTACTTTACATATAGTTTTACATCCTGCAGGTAACTGAAGAAGTTAGATTAGGAAACAAACAACGCATTTTCTCCTTCTTACCAAAATTCCTTGTCACCTTTTATAAGGAAATTTCTGTTTGTAAATGTATATTAATGGGTATTTTAATAACTTGGTGTAGAGTGACCGAAAATCGTGGGGCAGAGGTAAACAACATTATGGTTGTTAATGCGTTCTACTTACATTCAAATTATGTTTTATACCACTGCTTGAAAGGATGTATTGTTCAGCATACTAAAAACTAGAATTAAATATTTTATAACTACACGGACATTAATTATTGGAACTTCAAACGGAGGATGAAATGTCAGCTTAAAAAAGGATAATAACAGAAAAAAAATTATTCTCATTCATATAGTTTATCATTTTTGAAAAACCCTATGACTGAAATAGCATCGAAATTGGAAAATGACCCTTATAACTTTTTTTCTCGAAATTTTTAAGAGATTCGCCTTGAGGGAATAGTTAGGGCTTGCATAACACTTAATGCAAGTTTCATTAAAATCGTTAGAGCCATTTTTAAATTACCCTGGTTTGTTAGTGGTTATTAATCTCTATGAACTAAAACCAATATTAATTGCTAATAAAGCTGATTCAGCATGATTCGTAGTTTTCATTCCTTTAGAAGAAGAAAGTGCGTAGGAAGTTTTGGAATTGCGTGACAAAGATTTAATGCTATTATGTAGAAGAAGGAAACACTCAATAGCTTTTGATTATCCGTGAACAAGCCCATTCAATTCACTACCTCTTGTTCTCCTGCCATCTGTTTTCAATTGGTTTCTCAACTATCGGGTGCGCTAAAGAATAATTTTTCCTGTTGAGAGTAATGTATGTATAATACATGTGTGTATAAACCTTATTAAAAAAAATATTGGTTTAAAAAAAATCTTATTTAAAGCATAATATTTTTTTACTACGAAAGATGGTCTGATGCGCGTTATTAGTTCAAACCTAAAGCCGGAGTTCCACGGTAATTGTGACAGTAATAGCGATAGTGAAAGCTATCTCAGCTACTATCGCGCACATTTACTTTCGTAATACAGGATTTGCTTGATAGTACGCCGTGCTATCAACTATCAGCGAAGCGCGACAAAGTTATTGTAACTATTACCTTCTGGTCTCAATACTTAAGTGCATCAAAACTGAAGTAACTTGTCTCATCAATCGAAAACAAACGTT
>NW_027115560.1:264415-296592 GCF_000696795.3 Halyomorpha halys
CCTGCCCATTGTTAGACAGGATTAAGAACAATTTAATGTGGAATTAATAGACTATCGATGACCGGGGGTATGGCAAAGAATGTGAAAGCTGCCGGGAAAACTAGTGGCCAAGACGTGTTTATTATCTCTTTTGCCATATAAAAAAAAGGTGTGAGAACGTAACAGCTTTCCTGAAGAAAACCGTTGGCACATGACTACGTTATGTTTGATAATAATTGCCAATCGTCAAAATAAATGCTGAAAAGAAAATGAAGTAGGAAAATGCTGTTTCAACAATCGCCTAAACCTAGGTGATAAAATCCGAGAATAGTATGATTAAAATTATTGATTTCCATTATTCTCTAAGCAATGGGACTCCAAAAAGGGGGTCCTCTGGAAAATTCTAAAGAAGTTTTTATTTTCTATTTATCTATTTTTGAGAGTGCTGAACGCGAATTTGAGGTGTGATATCTATAATTTTTCCCCGGAAACTTAAAAAAATATTCAAGAAATTCACAAAATTAATCCGTCATTGGTCGCTGCTTGGGAATTTCTCCCACGTTAATTGTTTTTCGGTTCTGGAAGCTGCTAGAGGGAGACTGTGGTTCCCTTCTTCCTGGATTCTGAGGTTCACAGTCGCTTCCTTCTATACCTCGCCCCCTCCACCATTCTAGCAGCTCTGGGTAAGCGTTCAGCCCTCTTTCCCTGACAATAGGGGTATTCATGAGGTGCTAAGTGTAAAATGTTTTACCATCTTAAAGTTTGTAAGTATACGACTGTGAGTAGCCGTATTATCCGTGTTATCCGAAATGTTAAACCCATAAGAGATCCTAGCGGATTTTCTGAGCAACTCGTTTCATAACCTTTCCAACCAAAACTTTATGCCTTAAGTAAGTGAAAAGTGGAAGTTGTGAGAAATTTTTTTCACGTTTCCCTTATTGGTCTTCTTGAGTAAAATAATCAAGAAGAGCTAATTGACAACTATCATTAAATTATTATTATTGCTATCCATTGATTTATTAGTTATAAAAGTATCCAAAACAATCCTAACACAAACTACGAGCAAGTAATCAAATACGACAACACACAAAACGGTGAAGAGCTCAGATGTTCTACTGCGTCACATTTAGCAGACCTATTATAAAACTCTCAACCATGTTATATGTTACATCGTTTCAACTTGGTAAAGGAAGGAATTATTTCTCCATTTAACATGAGTTTTTCTATTTAACAAGCATTATCATGTTAAACTAAAGATCATGAATACCACTATTATACCCTTCTCATGAGACATTATCTGACGTGCGACTGAGTATGCTATAAAAATATTCAAATTGTGAGGATTTTTCTCACGTGCGTCAAGTGTATTTAATCCATTAAATTTTTTTTTCATCGAGGGAAACAATTAGCAGAACTAAGGAAACGTAGGCTTGAAGAGACAGGACCTTCATTAGATACGTATTGTTTGCTTTGAATTGATTGTATTTCCATACTACAAGCGTGTTAGGGTGGTCTTTATAATAAAAATTTCTCTTTTCAAATTTTCACTTCATCGCTGCGCCATATGAATATTATTTTTTTTATAAATTTCTGAGTTATATAAGGCATTCTAAACAATAAAGAATTGTCACTAGTGTAAAAAACCGATATGTCCCAGTCATACGGTGTTCTCTTACTCGAATTGTACACAAGAGATTTCTTTAGTCTGAGCATTTTTTTTAAAGATTAGTGTTACGATCTGTATTTTGATTCTTTTTATAACATGTCTGTCTCAAAATATTATATTATTTTTATTACTATTTTATAATTATGTTTGTTTTTTAATGTTTTAAAATTAGTTTGCTCTTGTATCAAAATAAATTTTTAAAATACTTTTTTTATTATGCTTAAATAAACCTAATCTAAACAATTTTAAAAATTTTATATTTTAAAAAAATACTTCAAGAGCTCTAAATAAGAAATGTGAGAAGAAGTCTCACGCGCAGGGGTCCGTATTAAAATCAAGCTAGAGACCGATGACGGGTTAATGTTTTGGGTTTTTCGCCCGAGATGAAAACCGTATCTTTTCAAAACCATCAACATACTTAAGCAAGAGCAATTTCCCTAATCATGTGCTCTATAATTTTATGTTTGTCCTATGTTTTGAGTGTATGCGCTCCTAATCCGATGGGATCCAGTCAAATGGGGACAAGGAAAGTGTAAGGGGTCTCGGTTTAATGTTTTGAAGAAGTTTAGAAAACGTTACTATTCCGAACTTTAATACATATATATATGTTGTAGGAAAATAATCCGGGTGGTGGTCAATTAAAGTATTAAAATAGTATAAGAAAACTATTTATTGTTAACCACTTTTCTGGGCTTCATCAGTGGTGTCAGATTGAAACAAAGATGACAACTCATGTTTTTTAATTCATATAGGAAGAAGATAGTTGACCGTATGAAGAACAGTGCAGTGTAGGAAGATAGTCCGGGGTCCCGGTCAGTTGTCATCTTTGTTTCAATCTGACAGTCCTGACGAAGACCTGCAAAGTGGGGTGAAACGTTGGTCAACAATAAATAGTTTTCTTCTACTATTTTGATACTTTACTACTTATTACTTACTTACTACTCGGTCTATCTTCCTACAATCCAATATATATATATTTTTTTGAGAAATTTTCAAAACTTCTCTGTAACTTTCCATATTTTGATCCCCATTTCGTAGGTCCATATTCCGCCTCGTAATTTCAAATTGCGTTCGGTTCCAGAACGGAATAGTACAAAAAAAAAAAGGCTTTTTAAAGGGAATCCTTAGGTATGGGAATTCCCTGTTTTCTGCAGTCAGATTAATCTATGAGCCCTTTACATCACCTAATAATTAGAGGTCCATATAATAATTAGTATAAAAATTATAATTTGTCTCTCCCTGATCTCTAGTCAGTGTCATCATATATCAAACTATAATTAACTCATTTTAGATAATTTTATGGAAGTCATAGTCAACTTTTCCAAAGTTATCAACCGTTTGAATGTTATTTGCCGCCCAAGTGCTGTCGCGCCCTTCCCTCTCTTCCTCATTAACTGAGCAACTGAAACGGTGCCCCGCAAGAAAAAGAAAAATATTAGTAAAAAAAATATTCTTGTTCGATTCTGTACATGCTAATATTCTAAAAAAAAAATTAAAAGAGATGATTTATATTTTCGGAAACAAATGTATGTGGTAAATCTGAAATTCGGGGTTAAGTTCTTCCAATTTTCCAAATAAACCACAATGGTTCCTATTCATCCCTCTATTCTCAGTCCGCTGGTGTTCCTCAAGGTAGTATCCTTGGTCCCATCCTCTACACCATATATACAGCTGACATCCCAACCAATCCTAACACTATCCTCACCACGTATGCCGATGACACATGTGTGCTCGCTGTTAATAATAACCCATTAATCGTATCCCAAAATCTCCAATCCCATATCACAGCCCTCGAAGAATGGTGTCGTAATTGGAGGATTAAGATAAATTCCAATAAATCCTATCAAATCACCTTTACCCTTCGTCGTAAACCTACTGGCTGCCCTACAGTTTCATTTAATGATGTTACTCTTACCTCTATCGAACAGATCCGCTACCTTGGACTACATTTGGACAAACGATTAACCTGGAATCCTCACACAAGACTGAAAAGACAGGAAACTGCACGTCGATTTCGGCTATTACAGCACTTACTAGACAAACGGTCTAAACTTCCAACACATTACAAAAGACTGATCTACATGATTGTAATAAGGCCAATCTGGACATTTGGAGTTGAGCTTTGGGGCTCCACTAAACCTTCGAATTCCTCTCGTATTACATCCTTACAATCCAAAATCCATCGTAAAATCCTCAATGCTCCTTACTTTGTCACAAATAAAATCATACATAAAGACCTTAATGTTCCCTATGTAACCGATCTAGCCCGAACCAGATATCACGCCTTCCAGTATAAACTACCTAATCACTCAAACCCCCTATTTTCTAATCTTGCATCCTCTTCCATTCCTGACAATCCTCCGTGGAAGAAGAAGATGGCCACGAGACCAGCTAATGTAAAATGTCATTAGAGTGCTACCAATGGGTAGTTTTTCTAAATGCCTGTAACACTCCAATTTAACTTAGATCAGATTTATTAAATGTATTATTATGTACAGTTGTAAATAGCAATAAATAAATATTTAAAAAAACAAAAGTTCTCTCAAAAACATTGTCGTGCAAAACCTCAAAACGTTCTTGCTAAATAACCTCAAAGAACAACTGGAGTATTAGTTATTCATGAAAATTGAATATTTTAAAACACTATTATCTCTGTATTGTTTTTTTTAAAATATAATTATTAAGTCATGTATTATCAAGGAATAAAATTTAATTATTTATTTACATTAGTAATGAAGATAAACATATAATAACTCTTTGGTATGAACCTCATGTTTGTTAAATAAACATAATAGAGGGCGCTACTGGAGATTTATGAATTTTAGCGATGACTATGTTATTTTTGTTTTACTGTGACAGTAAATCAACCCTGTGGGTTCGGGAGCCTTCCCAGCCTCATCAAGTGGGTACTCTTAATTAGGTAAAAATCTGGCGGTCGAGCGTTATTCAGACCAAATCACTTCCTTGTATAGCCGTTGGTTTAATAACAGTACTTCCTTACTGCACCCATGACCCTTCATGGGTTGTAGCGGTATTGATTTTTTAAAAATGTGTACAAAATAAATTGGTAAGTATACTGTTGAGAACGGATTCCAAATTCTAAAGGATTTTCCCTTTCGCTTTACAACCCAGTTCTGCCTTTCCGGTGATCGTATGTACTCCAGATCTGAAGGAGTTGATTGATAAGAAAATTATTTATGGCAATTATGTAATGTATTAAAAAAAGTAGAAATAACTTGTAGGAGGGGGGAGGCCGAAAGGTATATATAATATTTGGTTAAAATGAATTTAGATTATGGAACTATTGTTGATTAGACGGGTTGATGAGATGAGACTGAAGATAATGAGGGTTCCCATTTTGTATTTAGTTGGATTGTTGATGAAATGCTTGATTCTCTTACTTTAATTAGAGTCTCAAGTTCCATGGGTCACATGTTCGTGATGCTGAGATGGGGTGCCGGCCTCCTGGTTGGTGTAGCACTTGGAGTACACTCGGAGCTGCTGACTTAGCTAGACATCCTTGCTATTCTGAGGATTCCATAGGTTTTTGGAGCGTCCTCAGGCTCCAACTTGTTAGGGATTAGACCCATATCAATTAGTTGACTCTTTTCTTTCTAGGTGACGCCGATGTAGTATTTTCTCTTGTCAATAGATAGATGGTACTCCTTGATACTTTCATATAATTCAAGAGTCCCTATCGCAAACCCCCAAATCATTAAATCTCAGGCTTTTGGATTTGCTGGGTATATGCGAGAGAAAAATTTATTTATTATTTTAATTTTTTTTTTTACTTTGAATGAACTTTTGATGTGCTGCCTGGAAGTATGAGATAAACACTCTATATTAGTTGAACTCATAAAAACTGAAATTTTCTGTTTATGGTTATTATGATTGTTAAGGATACATTTTCAGATTTCATCCCGTTTAGTACTCCTCGATTTCAATTTATTTGGGTAAAACGAAGTTGACCATATCAATGAATTCACAGGTATTCATCTGTGACAAGTACTTGCCAATTGAACAATTGTGTACAATTTTTTCATCATTACCTCCTATCATTCCAGTTCACCTCAATTAAACGGGTCCGTTGGCCCATCGCAAACTGTTATAACTTTCCCACAATTTTCCTGTTGGTTGATTTGAGCCGTGTCGTAATGTTCTTCCGATTTTTCTCTACAGTGCATACATTCCAGGTCACCACACTTCGTTCTAAGTAGCAGTCCCTTATAGCTGGGGTGGACGATTGGACGCTGATACACATCAGCATTTTAATGTGGTGTTAAAAAAGAAAAAAATAAGAATTGAATAGGATTCTTTTTTTTGTGAACATCTAAATAAAACCCAGTCATTTTCTTCCTTTTTTAAGTTACCACGAAAGGACCAAATATTTAAGTATTTATATAATTGAAAAACTAAATAAAATAGAATTTGTGTAATGTTTAAAAGCAGTTACAAAACTTCCGACTCTAAATAACTTAATTTTCTGTAATATTTCTCCTTAACGTTGGGATAGAACATAATATAATGTATGTAAAAAAGGTCGAAGTATGTTTTTATCTTTCTGAATCGAAATGATTGATTTTCATCACTACGATACATTATTATAGACATACATAGTAAAATACATTAAGTATTTCACAAAGTTATTCTTTAAGTTATATCAATGGAAAAAAAGTGAAAACCTTTAAATTGTTATGTATCCAAGCAAATTCACAATACCCCAATTAAAATTGGTAAAATTAAACTGATTTTTTTTTTTGTTGAAAAAATTAGCTATAGATACATTTACAGCTAATATTGCCCTGGATACAATGTTCATTTATTAATGGTTCATTCATGAATAATGATTGTATCCATGACAATTTAACTGTATTTTTATCCCAACTCGGGTTTCTTTGTTTTTCTTGTTTGATGAATAAGTTAGTTATGCGGAATAGTATATCTGAAGCGCCTGTTAGAGAAACTTTTTTATCTAAATTAGAATATATTCTTTTCACTTTTTGTCTAGGATGCTCAGTCACAAACTGGGTTATATCGAATACACAACAGTATTTACGAATAATACATTTTAATGTATTTATATGATTACAAAAAATATAGATGAAAAAATGCTCAAACTTCAAGATTCGCTATCAATATTCGAAATGAATATTAAACAAAAACAATGTTACTTGAGAAATAGCACTAAATAATTGTTGGTTTGTGATTAATAGCCGAAAGTTTGAAGTGAAATTATAGATTTTTATCAGTTGTCAAACATCTTTTTTGTGTTCTGAGTCATTATCAGAATTTATTAAAGACTGTTATTACTAGAAAGGTTCAAAAATGTTTTTAATTTATAAATCATAAAATACTTATACATTTTTTAGGAAGTAAGTAAGTAACAAATTTATTTTAATAATAGTCTCTGATTATTATACTCATAATAAAGGAAAAGGTAACTAACCACTGATAACAAATTCGTTCGTTTTTTAATTACCAAAATAATAGAATAGAAATAATTTTATGATTATTATTCTTTTTGTATTGATAGTACGAGTATTACAAATAAAAAAAACAGCTAAATTTTTTATTAGTAACAAAGAAGTTTTCGGAATTTTCAATTAAAAGTTAATATATTTAATTTTCATAAGTAACCAAAACTTACTCTTGTCAGTTTATTTCATATTTAAATTTTCTTCTTAGGTGTTACTATTTATAATTTTTAATAAATGTTTCACCTATCTACAAAAAATGCTCTTCTAATAAGTTTTTAATAATGAACTTCCAAAAGTGGATATATTGACTTTTAAATAAAAAACTGTTCATTTATATTGTCTGCCACATTTCATGATTACAAATTGACACCTTAAACAATTAATCACTAATTTGTCCAGCTCCACATTAACCAGTGGCCGTGTAACAAGTACTCGAAATACTTTGTAATTACTGAAATCGTAGTAGCTTAGATTAAAAAAATTACCTGATTAATGGAGACAGTATGGGGTTAGCGTGTCGGAGTTGTTAGTGGACGTTGTTTTGTATTTCACAGTAGGTCCACAAAATAAATAAATTCTGAACTTTCGTCCTGTTTTATTTGGAGTACAGACCATTAATAAACAAAATCATATAAGAAGAAAGGATTGTAAAGTTAAAAAGTTCTTTTGGGATTTAACTATAAAAATAAATCATAAAATACTTATGCATTTTTTAGGAAGTAAGGGTTATAGTTAAAAAAATATTAATCGTATCGAAATCGTAGTAGCTTAGATTAAAAAAATTACCTGATTAATGGGGACAGTATGGGGTTAGCGTGTCGGAGTTGTTAGTGGACGTTGTTGTGTATTTCACAGTAGGTCCACAAAATAGTTAAATTCTAAACTTCCGTCCTGTTTTATTTGGAGTACAGGCCATTAATAAACAAAATCAGATAAGAAGAAAGGATTGTAAAGTAGTAAAGTTCTTTTGGGATTTAACACATCTAAAGAGACTTGATGTTGCTAAAATAGTTAAAATGAATCGCTGAGTTTACTTATTATCGTTTTTTATACAAAAGAGCAATGGATAATTGTCTTATTACTACGAATTCAAAACTTATAAAAATACTTACAGAAGAACACAAGGGCGTATACTCGATTTCTTCACGAAACTGGCGATTTTGCCGTTCTTGTTAACCTGTTGGCTTGGTCTGCTGACGCCCAGACCAGATATTGCTAGCGATTGCCCTAATTGGGTTGATTGCTCTGTTGAGTCGAAATAGTCTGCAGCCTTCTGGTTTTGTAGTCTGCAATATTCTGGGGCACGATCCGATGGTCCCGATTGTACAATCGGCCAGTGGCAGCAAGATCACCTTGTACCGTTTAATGGCGAGGTAAGCTATATATAAAAGAATTCTCAACTTGCTTAATAGCGTACCTTGCAAGGCGGGTGTAGGTTGAGTCAGATAATAATAATAATAATAAAACTAAGTTGTCCATTAGAAATATAGATGCACTTTTTATAAGTTGGATGAGCAATCGAGTTTAATCTTAAAACTTTCCTTGGCACAGGAAAATAATAGGTACTATCACGTTGTCGAGCGTTCAAATATTCTAAGTATCGATATATATATATTTACATACATAAATATTTTATTATTATTTTTTTTTATGTTGGAAGGTGGGAACTATTTTTTTACATAACTGTATTGTATTAAATGATTAAGATCAATATATTACTTCTGCATGCAGTGTTATATGTTGTTTCTTTACAATTATCTGCATACAGTTATATAGTATTATCATTTATTCTTGTTATCTATTCAGCTTCAGTCTCCCACATAAATCAATACATCTACGTAAAGCCAATTACTGTAGCATTCATGTTAATGTTTTGGCGCCCTGATTGCTGAAGTATCTTGACCTCATTACTTTGATGGCTTTGGTCTAAAGCAGTTCTGTCTCTCGTGAGTGGGAGTATCGCTATTTAAAAAAAAAAGTTGTTTGAGATCAGTTTTTATTTAATTAAAATTGCTATACTTATTGTCTGTCATTCTCTCTGTTCTTGAATATTTTTTTGAAACTTATTTAGGCCTGGTTGAGCGAATTGTTTTTTATTTTATTTGTATTCATTATTAATCACTATTAATTACTGGGGTGCGTCTAAACAATATTTCGTCAATTTTTTTGTTCCGCCATTCTCTACTTGTACCTACCAAAAGAGTTCCAGAGATAAAGAGTTAAAAAAAAATAAAAAGGTTGGGAACCACAGCTTTAGATATAATTTATCGCTTCAAATATATGTGTCCATTTCATCAGGATTTTTGTATGAAAAATTCAAGTTAATATCAAACACTGTTTAAGGTAAGTGTACAGTTAGATAAGGCACTTCCATTGACACTGTATTGTTAGCTGTTTCGAAACTTTTAAGCCTATATTATTTGTCTCATATTTCTGCTGTCATAAATTCACAAGGGGAGTAAATGGTCGGGGCGCGGTCAGCAAAGGTACACAAATAAACATTTATTTGTGCCGACTTTTCGATCTCTGAACTTCAGGTCTTCATCAGGGCTATAAAAAAAAAAAAAAATTATATATATAAATCTTAAATCAAAGGAGCATAAAAAAAATAAATTGTAGGAAGATAGTCCGAGTTGCGGTAAATAAAAATAGTTTTCTTTTACTATTTTGATACCTTTATAAATTGATGAATAAGAGGGATATTTCATTTAACTAAGAGAGATTTTCCTCTATCAAACCCCATTTCGTAAATCTTTTTTTTTTTTTTATTATTTATTTAATGTAATTTACAACTGTACAAAATAATACAATAGGTAAATATGTTGTATGTTTCATATACACTTGAAAATCTTGGGAAGGAACCACCCATTGGTGGTACTTCAAACATTAATTTAAATTAGAAGGTCTCGTGACCATCTTTTTTTCAGACGCCGCGGAGGATTATCAGGGGCTGTTAAGGATGAAAATTAAGAATTTCGTAAATCTGAAATAACAAAATCAACAAACAAATACGAGGACTAGTAGAAGAGCCAAGAAAAGAGGCAGTTATTTCTTCATAATTTTAGATTACTTACATGAAAACTATGTATAATTACTAGTCGAAATTTTTTAACGTTTTGAAACAGCCAACACTTTTTATTCCTATTAACTATGGGTGGTAGCATAGTTAATAGGAATAAAAAGTGTTGGCTGTTTCAAAACGTTAAAAAAAATTAATTTTTCATTCGGAGCTCTTTATCTTTAAAACTACCAGCAACACTAGAAAACCTAAGAGAACGTTATTTAAAGTAGAGTAAATTTACTAAAATATGAGCCCTAGTAGAGCTATTTTCGTTTAACAGTTCTCGAAATATAGCTTTTTAAAAAGCAACATTTCATAAAAATGTACTGAAAGATTAGAACATATTTAGTGAATTTATTTTGATAAATCTATATCTCAAAAAACCATTTGATATAAAGATGTCTGTTAGCTTAAATTAAAGCTAGTTTAATGGACCATGAAGTAGTTTTATCTTGGTGGGAATAGTAGTTTTCATGATATTTGCTAAAATATGTTAATTTATAGTTGTTCGGACAATAAGTTTGATTCATGAAAAACTTTATTTCAGAAACCATATGACGTACAGATGTCTGTCAGCACTCAAATTAAAGCTAGTTAAATTTACTATAAAATAGATAAAATTATGTTTATCTTTGTAAGAGTAGTAGTTTTTATGATATTTGACAAAATAAATTCACAGGGTTAATTTCTAGTTTTCGGATGAAATGTTTGATTTTTGAAAAAACTATATCTCTAAAACCATAAGACCATACATATACCATAAGACCTAAGCCAGCACTCAAAATAAATTAAATTAATCAATTTTAATTAAATTAGTCTATTAATCGTTGGGGAAGTAGTTTTTATGATATTCACATATGAATATAAATTTGGCACATGAAAATTTGTCCGAACAATTATAAATGAATTTATTTTAGCAGATATCATGAAAACGTCTACTTCTACGAAGATAAACAACATAAACCACATTATAGTCCATTAAACTAGCCTTAATTTGAGTGCTAATAGACATCTATACGTCACATAGTTCCTGAGATATAGATTTCTCAAAATAAATTCACTAATTAGTAATCAGTACATTTTTATGAAATGTTGTTTTTTAAAAAGCTGTATCTCGAGAACTATTGAACGTAAATAGCTCTATTAGGGCTCATATTTAAGCAAATTTACTCTACTTCAAATGACGTTTTCTTAGGTTTTCTAGCATTTTTGTTAGTTTTACAGAAATAGAGCTCTGAATGAAAAATTAATTTTTTTTAAAAGTTTTGAAACAGCCGCCATTTTTTATTCCCCAAATCTATACTTCGCAGACTCTTTAATTTTAACTAGTAATTATACATAGTTTTCATTAAAATATTTTTGTTCATAAACACTCTACGTTCTATACGGCTATGATCTAACTCTGAGAGGAGGCTATGTTCTCACTCTGGAATAGTATAATAGTTTAAGAAAACCTGTTATAACGAGATTGATTCCAAAACTTCCCAACTACATATACTTTTCTCCGTAGTTAGGTTTTGGAATTAGGGCCATGATGTATCATCTTTATTAATAACTATGGCACAATTATAAACTTTAGAAAAAGTGTTTCGTAAGTTTGTTATTCATTTAGCGCCTCTAAATCGGTAAACATGGTTTCGGTAAAATATGCGCTTACGTAAACTTCTTATCGAAAATAAAAAAAAAAGTTCAGGTGATCAATATCGCGACTTATAGCAGAGCTGTTTTCTTTCCCGTTTCCGAATACAATAGACTGTTTAAAAAGGCCGCCTAGTAGTCACCGAATTTCGTCAACGTAAACAAAATGGGTGTTTATCTGGTCAAGGAATGACCCAGCACCGAGTTTGTTTATTATTTTTTTGTCCGAATTACTTTCTTCTCCAAGGTAAATGTAGAATACTCTTGATTAGACATGCTTATATAATATTTTAAGTTATTTAACTACTTAAGGGTATAACTGAGAAGGGTGGGGAAACTTACTCAACCATTTTGATTATGTAATTTCATTCAGGGATGAATTTTCAACAGGTCTAATCCATTTTCAAATTAAGGTGATATTTCCCATGCATTTCAAAAAACGTATCTTTTGCCATGGCTTTTGTATGGTTCTTTAGACGTATCCCCTGTTATCGCTTAAACTAATTTCTGTGAGACTACATCAAACTGAACCTACTTCAAGTTACCATTTGGTAGGAAATGAAAATGAAATGTTTTTTTTTTTTTTTTAAACATTTACTCCAAACACTGATAGAGCAATACTTACAAAAAAAAATATTCAATACTAATATTAGTACTGTATAAACTATGGCAATGATCTGATGATACATTTATCATTTTAAAGAAATATTCTCCTAAGAGACCACTATTTTTCAAAATTCCTGACTCCTTCATTAACCAACTGGGAGTCTTCAGCAGAGTAAGTTAGCGGACTCCTAGATGAGGGATAACATGATGATATAAATAAATAAATGACTGCTTAAATAGAATAAATTGTATACAATTTTAGTATCAAAACAATTTATATTTCGAGGTATCGGCCAATTCAGTACTACCAAATAATTTTAATGATAAAAATGGCAACTACCAAAACTCTAGAAAACCTAAAAGGACATTATTCAAAGTATTGTAAATTTGCTAAAATATTAGACCTAATAGGGCTTTATGTTCAATAGTTCTCAAGATATATGTTTTTAAAATGTAACATTTCATAAAAAAGTACTGAAAAACTAGTAGTTAATGAATTTATTTTGAAATATCTATATTTAAAAACCATTCGTATATAAACCTTACACTATTTTATAGTAAATATAAGAAGCTTTATTATTATATTATTTGAGTGCTGGCAGACATCTGTACGTCGCATGGTTCCTAAGCTAATTTTTTTCATAAATCAAACTTATTGTTGGAAGAACTATATATATCAATTTATTTGACCAAATATCATGAAAAATACTACTACTACGAAGATAAATGCCTCAAACTACTTTATAGCTCATTAAACTAGTGCTAATAGAAATTTGTGCGTCGAATGGTTTTTAAATATAGATATTTCAAAATAAATTCACTAACTACTAATCTTTCAGTACTTTTTTATAAAATGTTACATTTTAAAAACATATATTGTACATATATGTACGTCGAATACAAATTTCTATTAGCACTCAAATTAAAGCTAGTTTAATGAGCTATAAAGTAGTTTGAGACATTTATCTTCGTAGGAGTAGTAATTTTCATGATATTTGGTAAAATAAATCGATATATATAAGTTACGGTATGAGTCAGCTGTTATTTCGATGTCAGCTGACTGAGGAGATCAGCTGATCGAGGGTATATAACAGATGTGACGAACACAATAAAGTCAGTGTTTTACAACAGTACAAGCGAGTTAGATCTTATTCCTTCTTCTCTTTTTTGACATTTTGCTTTTGCCAATACTTAACTTATAGTTCTTCCAACAATAAGTTTGATTTATGAAAAAAATTAGCTCAGGAACCATGCGACGTACAGATGTCTGCCAGAACTCAAATAATATAATAATAAAGCTTGTTATATTTACTATAAAATGGTGTAAGGTTTATATTTGTAGGAGTAGTAGTTTTTGACAAAATACATTCACAAAATGTTAATTTCTAGTTATTCGGATAAATTGTTTGATTTTTGAAAAATGATATCTCTGGAACGATGAGACGTACATACTCGTATGTCTCCCAGCACTCAAAATAAAGGAAATTTAACTTACTTATAATTAGTATATTACACGTTTCTTCGTAGGGGTAGCAGTTTTTTTGATATTCGCATATGAATATAAATTTGCAACGTGAAAATTTGTCAGAACAACTATAAATCAATTTATTTTAGCAATTATGAAAATTACTACTCTTACGAAGATAGACGTAATAAACTACTTTATAGTCTATTAACTAGCTTTAATTTGAGTGCTAATAGACATCTGTATGTCGAATGGTTTTTAAGATACAGATTTCTAAAAATAAATTTACTACTTATCTTTCAGTAAATTTATTAATGAAATGTTGCTTTGTAAAAACCTGTATCTGGAATACTATTGAACTTAAATAGCTCTATTAGGCTATTTAATATTAATACATATTTTAGCAAATGTATTCTACTTTAAATGATCTTTTAGGTTTTCAAGTATTGTTGGTAGTTTTAAAGATATAAATGAAAAATTAATTTTTTTTAAAGTTTTGAAACTGCCGCCATTTTTCGTTCCCATTAACTATGGGCGATAGACTCATCAATTTCGACTAGTAATTATACATACTTTTCATTAAAGTAATCAGAAACTGAGGTAAAATAACTGCCTTTTTTCTCTCCCTGGGCTCTTGTTCTAGGAGGCACTCACTTAGGGAACCACTGAGTTAACTAAGCGCTCACAAATAATCGGTAGAAAAAAAAAATGTTTAGCTCTAGAATATGCCAAAATGAAACTGAAAAAGAATACAATGACAACCGATTTTAGCGAAGCTTTTTAACTTCAAACTAAATTTTCAAAAAAAATTCAAAATTTTAGTTAAATTGTTCCAATAATCCTGATGGTTTAAGAATTGCAGAATGTTGAAGATATTTTTCAGACGCAGTTTTCTTCCTTGGCCTGAGAGTGTGTAGGAGAGCGTATAAAAGCTTCCATCTTTTGTCATTTTCACGGCCGTTATCCGGAGGCAGAAAGGTTTCGCTCTAGCTTGTTCATATTTGTTTACGTGGTAAGCTAAAATTATTTTTACTTCCTTCCTAACGAGGCTATCATTTGAGATTTAATGGACCGTATTTATCTGGATAGTTCCTGTTGTCTTATTACCTGACTCTAACTAGCGAAGATTGTATTAGATAAAAATTGTTAACTTCTAAAAATATAATAAACTATATAGTTTTGAATACTGAAGTATAAATGGGTATTAAATTCCATGTGCATATAAATTATCGAATAATAAACATTAGTTTTTATTGATTAACAGGGCTTTGCATTGACTTCCTTTAATTTTTTTTTAAATATTTATTTATTGCTATTTACAACTGTACATTATAATACCTGATGAAGCCCTGTAACGTGGGCCGAAACGTTACTCTCTAATTAATGTGCAAAAAATAGTCTTGTTTTAGCTATTTCGAACCCCATTTTTTTTTGCAACGCGGAATATCTTTCTTCAATTCTTTTATACTAAATAAAAGTAAAAATATTTTGATCAATCATTCTTAAATTGGGAACCAACTATAGATAATAATTGTTTCGAAAAATTATACAATTAAACAATCACTTAAAAATCCTACTTTTTAAATTTTAATTATTTAATTTCTTATCTCATCTCTAGCTAGTTAATTAATTAGTTGATTAATTTAACATTTAACGGTTTATAGTTCGCATCTATTAAACATTTTTAGAAACAACATTGCTTAGTTAGATTTCGTTATTAACAGTTGTACAAGTTGTTATTTTTTTCGCTAATTGATTTTTAGTCATGTAGCCTCTTTCGAAACTTTTTAATGCGGCTATCATCCAAGTGCATTTCGTCAATCTTGAGAAATTGTTTTCCACTGACACCAATTATTCTGTGGGTTTCGTTAATTCTATCAATGATGATTTTAAATCTCACACATGGTCTTTACCGGGCTCTTGTTTGTCCAGAGCCACCATAAAACTAGTTTCGGATCAACCAATTTAATTTGATAAGAATACTTTTTTTTTTCTCAAGATTGATAGATTTATTTATTGATAGATATTACAATCTGCCACACAGTTGTGGGCAATAGGTAATAGTGATGAATGATCTCATACATACTAAAATAAAAAATAATAAAATAAAATAAAAAAAAGAAGAAAAAAAAATAAATATAGAAAAATGATAAGGATACTGGAAAAAAAATTTTTTTTTACTTATGTTTTTATTAAATTCAGGTAGTTGAAAGCAGATGTTCATTAGTTTTTTAAATGCTAAGCGGTTGGCTGCTTTTTATTTTACAGAATTTCGTTTTACAGAATTACAGATAAATTATTATGGTTTTTAAAGAGATTTGATTCGAACGTAAAACATGCTAATGAGCACGTAAAATATGTTCTGTCCAGTATATAGACCAGAACTATGTCAAATATGTAAATATTAACATTTTAATAATAAAACACTTATATTTGATAATTAAAAATGAAAAATATAATAAAACATTCTAAGTTTTAGTTTTATTTATTTTTTTCGTAACCTCCTTTATTATTATATTTATTTAAAACATAGATACATATGCATGATATTTATGATATACGTATATCAATGAAATATTGAATTTTAGTTTTATTAAAATTATAATGAAACTAAAACTCACCTTAAATTTCGTTTTTCTGGGTATAATATTACATATAAATTTATAGAATACTACATCCGTAAATCTTTTCCTGCTTCCCCTAAAAAAATTGATTTCAATGATTTTTTTATGCTACTTGGTTGAAAAAAATTGGATTTATTTTAACAATTTTATGTGTTATCGGTTTCTACTTTTGATCGGTATGGATTTAAACGTTATCATCTACCAATCTATTTGTTTTTTTGTGTAACATAATAATAAAATATTTCTATGTTTGTATTAAATCAGTTTAAATGTATAAAAAATAAAAACAAAAATATGCTTCTATTAAAGTAGATAATAAAATAAATCATTCGAGAAATCATTCTTCATTTGAATCTAATTTTTCGCTCCTATAAAGGCATACAATCCAAGATGGAATATGGATTGGAATAGCGGAGGTTCAGCTATCCATATTCGGAGTTGTAGTAACTATGGGTTTGGGTAAACGTTTAAGGAGTTATGAATTATTTTCAGAAACGTGGGATACCGGTAGAAAATAAATGTTCTTTTAAAATTTATGATTTTTGATTCATGTAAAAATTTGTATTTAAGGGGACAAAAACGCTAAGATAGAATCTTACTTGATTTTTTACAAATCAAATTTTATCGGTCTACTTTTCTGGAAATGTCTTTTGGTTTTTATGTTTTATGCATTTAAAATAATTTAATATAAACAACAATGTTTTGTTATTATTCTGAAAAAGATGTTTCAAGTTCGAGGACGATGTTAACATACCACCTAAAATAGTTATGATTAATTTAACTAATTAGTTATTAGCTCGTTAAAAGTTATGCTGAGCTATAGATTCTACTTAGTTAACTGTATCTCCACTCCGGCGAAATGTTTCTAGAAACCTAGTGGTTAGAATTCTAAAATGCTAAAACTAATTGTTGCTTGCTTATTTCTTAGAAAGCGGTATAATGACTGAATGACTTTCGAAAAAAAATTAGTTTTAAAGTTACTTTAAGATATAGAATATAATTTGAACAATTACCGTGCTTTCTCTATCATTAGTTGTAGTTTAATAATATAAAAATATTTTCATTGATTCTTAATAATGATAAAGAGCTTTTAACAAAGCATTTATAAAGAAGAGATGACTTGTATAAGGTGGGAAAGAGAGGACTGATTAAGCGACTGTTATCAAGCTAAGCGTAGCTAAGTGCTTTCTACTTACTTCTATCCCCTGGCTTTCAACAATAGTTCCTGCTATTGTTCTTGACATGGAACAGACATACTGTCACTGACACTTCCCCATCTGTCCTGGCACGGTCCAATTGCCAATAAAAACTGGACTGCAACGGAGACAATAGCTTTTGTGGTTTCACCTGCAATGGACGACTTCTAATTTAATACTTTGATTCGAAAATGGACAAGACTTCGTATAACTATCTAAAGAGAACCAGATGTTGTTAGTTGCAGTCTACACTACAGTGTACTGCAACGGGGAGTTGACAGACCCGTGCTGGTGAAATTTGAGGATTTTTTTTAAGGAAAGTTTTTACACATGAAAAAAAGATGGAAACTGCTAAACGATCAATTTCAGACTTTCACCTCTCCAGTAGGGGTCTTATGATTATAATGGAATGAATAAAGGTATTCTTAGTTTCCTGAGGATGTTTGTATAAATACCAATGGACGATACCAAAATTGTGCCTGAGAGGTATGGTTATGTGCCATACCTCTTTTCTTTTCCCTATCCTTTTTTTTTCCCCTCCCGTATTTTACGGTCGGAAGGTTGGAAGTTGCCAAAACAGTCTGCTAAGACACTCACAATGCTATAATTAAATGTCCGAAATTAATATTTCCCAGTATTTTCAAGTTGTTACGTACTACTTTTTTGTTTTTCATTGGTACTTACCAGTTTTATTAAAATTTATTGTTTCTATTATATATCACTTTGATGAAGTGAATTTAGGATTTATTTCGGAGAATGTAAATTATTTGATAATCGTACTTGGGCTGCCATTATTGTTTCAAACCTTTTTTTTACACTGTAGGGCCTTCCTCAGGTTATAAGTTTAACATATTTTATTAAAATCTTCTGGATCGTGATACGCTGATTTTATTCACTGTTATAATTATTAACTATAATTATTGTTCATTTATAAACCTAAAAAAAAACAAAATAATGCAGAAAAATGAAATAGTAAAGAAAATATACTTTCAAATGATGTACAAATTTTATAATATCAAAATCATGCCATTTTTCAATTTAAGGCGCTTTTAAAATATTGCTCGATTTAACTATCTTAAGTTTCATCTTCTCGTTTAAGGTAAGTATTTCAAAAGTAATATAGGACCGGCGGTCTTAGTGAGACGGGTCCGGGGGGAAAGGATTGCCTTTTTTTGTGTTATGATCTCTTGTGAGATTGTGATATGTCGTACATCGATCAACCTACTCGCTATAATTGCCAGTTTAAAAAAATCAGATAAATAAGACCATGGAGGGCGGAATTGGAGGGTTTCACGCCGTTTTTCAATTTCAGGCGCTTTTTAAATATTGCTCTATTAAACTATCTTTGAGTCTCCTCTTTCCGTGTGCATATATTTTAAAAGTTATAGAGACCGTCTGGGTAAAAAATTGGTTTCTCTTACACGTGAGTAAGCCGTGAGTTAACCCTGTGGGTTGTGAGCCCTCCTGGGGTCTAGCCAGCCTCATAATTGGGTACCTTTAATTTGGTAAAAATCTGGCGGCGGAGCGTGATTCTGACCAAATCACCTCCTTGCACAACCGTCTAGTAACAGTACTTCTTTACAAAGTACTGAACCCTTATGGGTTGTAGCCCTACAGATTTTTATTTTAATCGAAGACTTAATCCTGCTGCAGTTGGTTGACGTATATTGATACCAAACCGCAATGATGTTTATATACACCATAACAATTTCTAAATGTCTCTGATTAACGTAACTAGTTCTAATAAATTTTAATTACTAATACAAAATAACTTATAGTTAAAAAAAATATAAATAATATTAAAAAAAAAAAACCAATTGGAAAGTAAGGAATAAAAAAACATATAATAGACGAAACGGTGGGATTTAATCACAGTATTTTTTTTTTATTGATGAAGTCATCCAAAAACTAAAAAAAAAAAAAGACGAAACAGCAAGACCTGCTTGTTTTTAGTTCTGATTTAAGCAAATCATCGTTAGACAACGGAATAAGCTTTCACTTTTAATATTTCCGCTATCGAACATTTTCGTTCAAAGCTCTTCCTGCTCTTCCTTCTTCTGATATAATTTATTATTTATAATAAATTGTTTATTTGAAGAATCCTGTGTACGTATCTACTGCTACGGGATTCGTTTAACCACAGCCTGGTATAATAATAATCTTTTCGTTTGATTAGTTTTCGAAGTGTGCTTTAAGCTTTGGAAATATATAAAATACTTTAATAAAGCCCTGACTTGTAAGGTTATTACTGAAACTTGTTTTTCATTAAAATAATAAAATCAATCTAGCGCTTTATTTATAATGATTCATGTGAAAGGAATTTGAAGACCTTGTATCTCTATCATTTTTTTTTAAATTATGATAGAATTAAAATTTATTTGGCTCTATCATTTTGGTTTAGTGATTGTTAAATACTTAATTTAACATATTCCAGACATTTTTTGATTCTACTCGATAAATACAGTGACAAAATACGCAGTAACAGTCTTGCTCAAAACAGTGGTAGTTTTTAGCTACATGTAAATTGTTTTTGTTTGCCCTTGTTATTTAAAAGGGAAGACCACAATGTTGGAAGGAAAAGAGACATGCAACAAGTTAGTTTGTTTCTACCCAGGATATCTAAGTGATAAAAACTAAATTTTTTAGTAGCCCTAGTTTTAACTGTTTTAATTTTTCTAACATTATTTGTTTTCGTTGTTTTTTTTTACTGAATCCAAAAATTATTTAAATAAAACAAACTAAATAAGAGGGGAGATGCAAGGGACCATGTTTAGTGCAATAAAAATAATTTTATATACATTTGGATAATTAAATAATTGTTAAAGTTGTGACAAATTAGTCAGTAACTGCGTATTTAATCAGAGTTGCTAGTATTATTGATAATAATACATGTTATATCAGCCACAGAGATCGAAAATGTAGATTGAAAATGATGGAGGTGAAATAAAATAAATAAAAGACAAAGTTAAAAGTAAACAGAAACGTTTTTATTGAGAAATCCACTACACTGTTTATAAAATTGGATGGAGTATTAACACTATTCCGTAATACCCCAAATACCGTTAAACTTCCAAGTACTGACCCCATTGTCTAAATATCCGTGTTGTCAATTGTCTCTTATGTTTACATAACTTTATATAATAAGTTTAAAACAATATATAACACCACCATGGAAAACTAATATTATGGAACATGATATTTGTTCCGCTGAAATAACTAATTTCCATGAAAACGTTTTATTGAGTCCCCTGTGGACTTGTATGCTGTCAATTTTTTTTTAGTTGGTTTGTTTTCGTAAGTGAAAGGTTACAAAATAATAAAAATCTTTTTTTATTATTATTTTCAGTATGCCGGTCGTACTAGAGAATAATATTTGATGAAATTAATACAGTTAAAAACAGTAAGGCAAATGGTCGAATTTCTTTGTGTAACTTCACGTAGGAAACTAACACTCACATAGGAAATGGATGGCAACTTGTTGATAACAACTCAAGAAAGGGAATTTCTTATACTACAAAATGTATATGTTCATGGTATTCTTAAAGAGGAATCAATTTAGTATTATCATAGCATTAGATGTAGTTTGCTGTATCATTTCCGTAGGGCCCCACATTTGAAACAGCGCCATGTAATCTTCTTTGCATAACAAAAATACCATTATATATCTCGATTTCATGAATATATCTAATAAACGTTTCTTTCCAGTTACGTATTAGAAGAGGAGAATTAAAAAACTAAAAAGGGTAACTCATTGTTAAACAATCATTTGTTTATTTTAACACCATCTCTCTCCCTTCTCTATCCTGTCCTCAAAAAATTATTATCAATGTTTTCTACGTTTGATAAAAAAATAAAAAATAAAAAAAAAAATGAAAAAGATAGTGGTAATATCTAACGTTAAAAAAAAAATTAAATATATTTTTTTTTCTCCGAAATTGGAAGAAATAGATGCATTTTAACATATGACTAAATAATATTCAATTAGGTAGTGAATTACTTCGATAAAATAGCATAAAATATATATTTTATCCATATAATACAATATAACATACACCTGCAGAGGTCTGGCAAAACATGACATGCCCAATTTTTTCGATTATCGGATTTTCCGCTATGAAAGTAAGTAGTTGGTGTCATTGAACGAGTGGGAAATTAGAAAAAAGAACCAATGATATGTCTGACTAGATGATGTTTTCTAAATCAAACTATGATTACATAATGATTTTTGATTTAATTTATCTGTTAGTCTCAATCAAAAGAGGAATTAGTGAATGTGATAATACATAAGTTTCCTAAGCCTTCCCTAAGTCGGTGGAATTTTATACTTTTTCTGCAGTAAATTTAATAGTATATCAACGTTATTTGAGTAAACGATATTTGGCATAATATTATTAAATTAGAGAATAAACAAGAGTTAATTTAAGAAAAATTATAGCTGATTCATAGAGGGAAATTTGGGGAAAAGCTCTCTCTCCTACACTTGACAGAATTCCTAAAAAACGATAAATTAATAGTCCTTCTGAAAGGGTCGAAATTCTACAATCAAATTTAAAGGGTTACTGGTAATTCATCAATACATAAATTAACTATGAGTTTCATTAAATTTAGAAATAAGCAAAATATTTATGAAATTAGAGATATTTCACATGAAAAAGGTACAAAGAAAAAAAGTAAAAGAAACATTAGTTATTTTTTATTTAATATCTTAGTTTTAGGGTTTGTTATTTAATAAATCACACTTTTTTAAATATTTATTTATTAATTCATTTGTACAAAAATAGTTTAGTAACAGTTTGAAAGCACAATATTGCTAGCTTCTGATTGAAAAAAAAAATAAAACAGTTAAGATGAACTCCAATATAGCTGCATCAATAAACATTATTTCATATTATAAGAATTAAGTCCATATTCATTAGGTCATACTATAAAATATTATTCCTTACTCATTAAATACAATTATACTTTACTGTTTATAAAAAATTGGTATAAACTATGTCTTAGTTAGGAACTTATTTAGGAATCATCGTAAATGTTAATGAGTCATGTCATTATTATTTAAGGCATAGTATATATCGAAAGAGAGAGAGGCAGCACCTCAAATTTTAATTGCTGGAATTGATTGTAATTATTTTAAGTTGTGCCAAAAAAGAAACATATCACAGACCACATAAAGTTCTATTCGAGCCGCCTCTCAGCTTTCTTCTAATTTTTGAATATTATCAGTATTTACATAACATAATTACAAATATAAATTACAGATCACAATTATAAAATTTAAAAGCAGTTTGTTATGTTTTGATGTAGTTAACGAATTTCCACATAGCAAAATACGTGATCATAACACCATCTAGTTCAATATAAATAACAAATAAAAAAAGAATAACCTATTTTTAACAGTTTATAACAATCAGTAAAAACTTATAAATAAGTAACAATAGTTTGGAACCTGTTATAAATATAAACGGTTATATTAATTACATTCCAGAACATAATATTATTTACAAGTATTAAATATATTATCAGTTAACTATCAGTCGTTATTTGGGCACGTTTTGTACAGAGGAAGACAATTTTTCTTGAGCGAATGACGCTCTTTTATCCGGAGCTTGGATCTGATAGTTGAATCTAGATTCACCAGTGTAAGGGCCGCGACCCCTCTGAGGGAACGGTTTGTCGATAGGGACGAAGGGGACGAACTTATCGCCCGTGTAGGCGGAGGGCCTGAAGGCTGTGACCGCCGGGGGCTTCTTGTTGAAGGTGTTGGCCAGCGGGATGGTGTCCTTGGCTGGAGCTAGTGTAGATGCGGTCCTGGCCGACGGGAAGCCCTTCTCCACTCCTCCAATGGGACCCTTCTTCTCTCCGTGCGTTGGGAACGGAGCTTTCTTGTCCTCCACATTTATCTTCTTATCTTCGACTCCACGGTGCCTCGCCTCAGGTTCACTTTTGAATTTCTTGTTGTTCCTTGGCTCTGCCGAGTCACCGGGTGCACTTTCAATAGAAGATTGGAAATCGGGCCTGATGTCAGCTTTGTAGGTTCTTTTATTGTCGTGAGGATTGAAAGCTGGTCGTTCGTATCCTCCTTTTCTTTCGCCCGATGTTTCGAAGCTTCCTCTGCCACCTGATTCGAAACTTCCATATCCTTCTTGGGAATTGAAGTAAGACTCGTCGGAACCGAAATCTGGAATGTCTGCTTCGAAACTCTGTCCTCCAATCTCAGAACTCTGAAACTCGGATTCGAAACTTTGGCTTTTATCTTCATCGCTGAACTCTTGCTTGGTTCCGTCATTATTGAATCCACCTTTCTGTCCTAAAGCTGGATTTGAAACAGGTTTTTTCTCATCTCTAAATGGCTTAGAACCCGGAGGACCTTGGTTCACTCCTACAGGGCCCGGACCTACTCCTGCACGATTGTTGGCGTCCAATCCGTGTGGCCTATCCACAGGAGAGCTGCTCGGCTGGCTTGGTTTGAACTGTTTGTTTCGTATACCTTGTGGAGGTGCATTCTGGTTTATAGCTCCAGGACCGTAATTCGTTTTTGCTGGAGGTCCGAAGTGAGGCCTAGTGTCATATCTCAAATCAGTCAAGGGTCTATCATTGTTCGGTCTGAAATCGTTTGGAGGTCTTTCGTTGGTATTTTTCAATTCGGAAATAGGCCGTTCATTACTCCTGAGGTCTGTCAGCGGACCATCACTATGAGGTCTTGGCCTGTCGTTACCGTTTCTCAAGTCATTGGGAGGTCTGTTGTCGTGACTCCTCAAGTCCGGCGATGGTCTGTCGCTATGAATTCTTGAGTCCGAGGGTCGTTCACCGTGGCTTCTCAGATCTGCGCCCGGGTGGTCTCTATTATTCACAACTTCCGAAGAAGGTCGATCGGTATTCCTCAAATCGGAAATAGGCTCATTGTGAGTTCTCACATCAGTAATCAACGCGTCATTATTATTCCTCACATCGGTCACTGGTGCAGTATTGTATTGCACTGGGTTTTGCAAATTCGGTTCTATATTAGTTGGCCCGAAATCCCTCTTCGGTTCTTCATAGTTATTATAGGTACCCTCATTATTGTATGAATTTCCATTATTTTGTGGCGGATAATCAGACTTGGGCTGTTCTGGATTGTAACTAGGGGGGCTACTTTCGACTCTAGGTCCTTCCGTGAATTCATTGTATATAGGCGTAGGGGAGCCTTCGTTTCTCGGGTATTCTTCGTTTCCTCTCGTATCATAATTTTCGATTGGACCGTTAGTATTAGGATGGTAACTTTGTGGTTCTATGTGAGCAGGGGGAGCGGTAGCAATACCGTCGTTATAATTTTGAACTGCATCGGCAAACTGAGGAAGCCTATCGTTTCCGTAACTTTGAGGTGGGAGGCTGGGGTGAGTCAAGTCTGGTCCAAAACTGGAAACTGTGGGTGTCTGGTAGATATGGGGACCACTATTTAGTATGTTTTGGTTACCTGGTATTGGCGGATCATAATTGATTTGGGACGATTGGAAGCTGTTGATCTGCGGCGGCGGTGGAGGCGGGGGGCCACTGGTGTGGATGTGGGTGGCCGGTCTTGAGTTGAAGAAGGGCTGTGGCTGGTGGACGAAGGTCTGGGATGAAGGGAAGGCCGCGAAGCGCTGGGGGGCCGAGAAGGCCCCGGGCCACAGGCCCTCTTTAGCTATGCGCGGCCCACCCCCGAAGCGCTGGCTCCAGCTGCCGTCAGCCCCGTAGGTCGGGTGCCCCTGGCCATGGCTGGCCCTGAAGTTCTGGTAGCTGATGGCCTGCTGCCGCCCCCACGCCACCCCTAGCACTAGAAGGCACACTAATAGCTCCATACTGACTGCCGCCTCCCTGCCCGCTCCGCCCTCTTATACCTTACCCCTCCTACCGCCGCCTCTACTCTTCCCATTTACACAACACCCTACTTTTTTCCTATCGACATCCTAACATTGATTTTTCTCCCTTTGTATCATCAATAAATCAGATTTTATTTGCTTATTTCACTTTTAGACACACTGAAATATTTACTTTAAACAGATATTCTAATACTTTTTTAAAGCTTCACTCAACTGAGGTATATAAGTATATAAGTGCAAAGCAGGGAAATGTTGTAATTTTGTTTTATTTTTGTTATTATTCCTCTTAGTACTGAAAACTATTAAACTAACTTTAAACTCGATATCAGAAAAAGTTATTTTTTTCTTTTTTTATTGTCGAATCTCAAGGCCAAAATATTTAATGATTATCAATTGTGTGTACTATAAGTAATCAGTGTATAGTTTGTGACCAGATTGGTTTACTTTTTAATAATTAATTATTAATTTTATTTTAATTAGAAAGAAAATAAGTTTTGTGATGGCAATTAAAACACTGTTTTTTAAAAATTTATCCCAACAAATATTCATTCTTCGGCGTTTTTGAATGAAATCGTTAAATACTTTATTAATTGTTTTATAGTTTTTTAGAACATTTGAACACCGATTAGGTCCACTAGACCCCGGTACGCACTTAAAAAAAAATTCAGATAACAAAGAAAATGTTAATTATGAGTTAAGAATAGTCTTATAAAGTAGTAAGTGATATTATTCTTGATTGTAAAATTGTCATCATGAACATTATTTTCCTCAGGAAAAATGCGTGACCAATTGTCCTCTTTACCGGGTATGGTAATACTTCTTGTACCAACTGTGTGTGCAAAAATTAGCCATAGTTTAAACTAACAGCTAAAATTGTCATGGATCCATGGCAATTTTAGCAATTAGTTTCAATTATATATAATTGTTCCTTATCTTTGTGTACCAAGGAGCATCTAAGCTTTCAATCCGACTCTGGAAGTACAGCTTAGATAATAAAGTTAAAGAAAGGCACATTGTTGATATTCTGGAATATGGATGAGTTTAATAAATGTAAAAATTTCTGAATTTCGTCATTTTACTCGAAATAGTTTTTCATCTAAAAAGAATTTTTCTAACCGGTAGAAATACAAAATATACTCTACCAAAAGGTGTTTGACTCTTCATTTTTGCAGAACATAAACGTTATCAATCACGAAATAACGTGTTTTTCTGAGCCGGAAAAGAAAATGTTTAAGTGCTTGTTGTCCTATTTATACATATAATTCGTTCAACAGCGTATAAATATAAATATTTTCAAATCTTTCTGGAGCGTCACCCAAACCCTCTTCTCTGAACTATGTTTCTGAAATTCGAGGCTTCGCACAGTGGACTTTTTATTAAGAAAAAAAATAACAGGTGAATTGTTTTATTGTATATTTTATTTACCGAAATATTGGTGTTAATTGTTTACACTTTTAATGTTTAAGGCGAGTCTTTTTTATTCATATATAAAGTAAATGGGTTTCCTGTTAAATTGATGGTGCTGAAGGTATTTAGCTATTAAAACCCAAATCTAGATTGATTACGTATTAAAGTAAATTATAATAGGTGCAAATATGTTTGTACCTGGGAGTATGTCTTGTATATATTTATTACATATTACATTTTATTGTATTTATATATATGTAATGTATATCTTATACATTTTATATTTCTATTCTAGCTATATTGCCTAAGTTTTTGAGTAAAAATCAACCGATTGAGTAAAAGTGTACCGTTACTTTTCGTAAAAGATTTACAGAAGTGAAATAATATGATTTAATTTTACCAATATGATCGTTGAAAAAAGAAGCAAATAAAGCGCCAAAACTAAGTAAATCTGGCAAAATCAGACCCAAAAATTATCCAGGCATAACACTTCTCAAGACTTCCTTCATTCTCATTATGTAATGGAAAAATTATTGCGATTAATCCCGAAAGACTCCCTCGCCTTAATTACTGTTACTCCTTTGTGAGCCTTTGTCTTCAGGCAATATCCACTGAGACTGATTGAGAACTATAATTTGTGTTTTAGTTAACTATAAAGTGTTAACTATAATTTTTTTTTAAATAGTAATTTTTCACGAACATACTCTATTCATTCTATTATTTCCCTGATTATGATATTTATCCATTTCATTTCGATATTTTCTTTTCACTTTTACATCATAACTATATTACTAAGGGAAAAGAAATAATCATATAATAATTGATGAGATTACATATCACGTATACGAGCTCTCCTAGTAATAAGATTTCTGTCCATACTATTTAATTTTTTTCAATATAAAAATATTTTTTAATATTACTAGATCATTCCTACTGAATTAAAGTATAGAAATCAATAATCTCAGAGAAAAAAAAAAAATCAAGCAAAAATTTTTTTTGCGGAGTAAATATAAACCATTGGACTACCAAAAAACAAATTATTCTTTACTGCTTGTCATGAAACAGTTAAAATGCTTTCTAATGGTCAGTTACAAATTGTAGTATTTCTTTTAATCTGCACTTCATTGAATTCACCAACAGATGTAAGTGTATGGAATTGACAGGACTTTTTTATGAGCAGTACCTCATTTACCACAAGTCACTCAGGGCTCCGATCCAGGAAAAAGTATTGGAATACTTAAGTTTTGGTTCCCAACTGGTGGTCCGCGAGAGTCTGCGGGAGGATCTAGCAACTAATTTTGTTATTTGTTCTTATAACTATTTTATAAATTGTATTTCTTGATGTTTAGGTGTTAGCTATAATGCGTTTAACAGAGAAATAGACAATAAAATTGACTCAAAATGCAATTTTTAGCTTCATGCTTTCAAAATAATTTTCGACGAGGTCCCCCTTTTTTCATTATATCGAGTACGGGAGTGACCCATTCTTCTATATGAATCCTCTATAAGGATTTTGAAATGTATACAAACTCGTTCTTCAGTATATTATAATTCGCAAATGATTACAAAATGTTTTAGAGGTAACATTTAATAATATGATGCGAAATTTAGATGTTTTTGAATCTTTTGTTTCTCTGTTATAGGGATATGATCTCCTGTTGTAAATAAAATGTGGTAGATTTTCAGAAGATTTTCCAAAAAAGAAATTTAAAAATAGTATATTAATATTTATAAAATTAATAATATTTAGGAGTAAAATTGAAGAATTTATATTTTTCTTGTGCAATATATTATCGCAAATTCATCAATAAAATAAAAATTACCGATATCACCGACAAAAGGGCTTCACCTATCAAAAGGGCATATATAATATATTATTGTGTAGTAGGGGTGCACAATGTCTAAAGACGCACGCTAAGACAAGTATTGGTTTACAAACTAAGGGAATGTTTCTGATATATAAACAAAATTATTCATTTAATTTTATTTTATACTGTTTATGATAAAGGTTATTTTCTTGTGTGAAATTTATCGGACTCAGCGTCCTTCCTTTTCTGAAGTTTTGAAGATGGAGCGACTAAAACTCAAAAGCCTAAAAGCCCCTAAACTAAAAGAACTCCGACTCTGATAAATAAAAATAAAACTTTACCCAACATCTATAAAAAAAAAAAAAAATTAAAAATAAAAACAATAAAAATTATTGTTTTAGATAATTATTTATTTTGTATTCGATGTAATTAAATACATACAAATAGGTTTGTTTAAAAATTACGCGATCCGTGTTCTCAGTTTTCTAAAATTAAAATCTGGTAGCTACTTCCGAGAATTCCTCAAGGATTGTTCAATAAGTGCCTGGATTCTAATAAAAAATGTTTAATATTTTTATTTTTTACCTAAAATTTTTGAAATTGGTCAATTCAACTGAGAAACAAAAGAAGAAACGTAATAGAATGTAGTGTTTTTTTTTTAAATTATAAAACTTTAATATTTAATATATTTGTTTACTTCTGTGCTTCCAATTATGCATAGGGTTTTCCGAGGATGTTGGCCTCCTCGCGATTCTGTCTTAATCCCTGGAACATTTGATGATGATAAGCACAGGGAAATAATTTTCTTTAAAGATAAAAAAGGCCACTAAAAAGTATTTTTTCGTTGGAACGGTTATAAATGCAGTGGAACGAGTACAACAGAGGATACTTTTGAATAGATCCACAAAGTGAAAGTATCTGGAGTTTACATATATTGTAGAAAAAGTGAATTTCAGTTGGAAATAATGGCAGATAATTAAAGACGAACAACGCCATAAAGTCTTCGAAAATAAAGTACACATTATTACATAGAATATTTGATTCGAGAAAAGGTGAGCCCACTTAGAAAATGGATTTTTATGCGATTTCGTTCATTATTTTCGCTTCCTCAAACTTGTATTTCCTCGGCGCATCAACGATCTACGCATCTAAAACGGTTCGTCCGGTTTGGCTTAATTTTTGGAGGAAAGTTAAGGACAATTGTAAACCGGTTCCAGTATCAATTTCATCATATTACGTTTTTCACTTTCCGTTTACCCATGAAAAAAACACTTCCCTGAGTACGGCTTGTCCCGTTTATTTGTTCTCAAACGACAAATAATTAAAATTGAAATATAAATAATAACGTTTTTAATAGGCTTGAGAAAAAGAAAAAAATCCAGAAAATAAAATAGAGGGATATTACTAATAAAATAAAATGAAGCAATTTAAAAATAGTGAGAAAATTATACAGTGCTATGTGCCTGACATGCGTTTTTAAAACAAATGAGCTAAGTTATAATGCCTTTTTCTCAAATTTGTATAGAGTTAGTACATTTTTGATAACATTATGTCTTGAAAAGTTATATTTAATTAACATTAAAATGGAACAAGTATGGTTTTCGATCTTGGGTACAATGTTAATTACTATTTTGTTAATTCTATGTATCTGTTAATTATTTAAAAAATAAATATATTGTATTTGGATTTTCAAGTACTGCTGAATGTAAATAATCAAGTTTTACTCAACCCTTAACTTATGAAACCTTACGCAAACCTCTGGTTTGTGTGGAATGTTCGCTTGGGTCAGCTAGTGAAAAAAAATCAAGAAACTATTTTTTTTCTGTATTTCATGCACAACACCACCAGTATTGAAATTATTTTTAATTTATTTAATAATAATCCTAGTTAATAATCAAATATACTGTGTACTGTTACAGACGTTTTAACACTATTAAATAGTACGATTTGCTATGAAATGGTCCGTTGCATGTATTTTTTTTCTAATACTAAGTAGAGAAAACCTTTCCACGAAGTACTTTCTATCGACGAATGACGACATATAATATTTTTTATTATGGATGATAAATACTAATTTATTGATTGTATGATGCATTCTTTTATGTTATAATTATCAGTATAAAGCTTATTGATGAGACTTTCAACAACGAAAAAAGTGGCTTCGCCTATATTATTAGTGATATTTATTCTATACATTTATCTCTGTAACAGGAAATTCGGTTTTATGCAATCAATGTTGATTACAGTTAACATAAAATTGTTCTTTTGGATACAGTCGACATTGATTAATAAAAGTAAGTTAGATTATTGATTGAATTAGTTTGAAATATAATATGTTTTATTTCTATATTGACAGCTGTATGTGTTTGATTTTATGTTCAATATTATTCAAGCAGAATGTTGTATTTTTAGTTCAATTATTACTTGCTTGAACGGCCATAAGAAAATGATTCATAAATACATTTGCCCACCTATTAACTTTACTATCTTTGACAGTATTTTTTTTTTTGGTCGATTATAAAGGTTGATTCATCCAAAATAATATATCGAAATCGCTATTTTGACCTTGTCTCTCTGTCCTAACTGTTTGACCTCACTTTTTGTCTTGTGTTTTTTTAAAAATAATCCCTGCTGTAGACGAAGTTATGGGGTTGTATTACAATATTAGATAACCGATTAATCTGTTTGCATTTACTGTTCATCAGCACTGACAAATTATAAAATCAGGTGCAGTGCCAAAAAAATATGGGATTCGCGGTCCATATTTTAACGGAGCCGTCATTTCCTTAAGTGGTCGGAGTCTCGAATCGACTCACAACTACCATTGTGTACTTGAGGCCTAGAAATTAGATATAATACGAAAATCCAACCGGTAAAGTACGTAATGAAGATTTTCTTCAAATTTTGCAGAAATATTGAATAGCTATAGACTTGGAAAAATGTGAAATTTTATAGTGATACATCCACCCGTTTTTGAATGCTTTAAAGTCCTCATAAATGAGCTAAAAACAGAGATCAAGTTTTAGATTGCTGCAAGAGCTTCCCTAATTTAGCTAGAGATATGGGATAGTTGTCGCGTTTATACCATGTCCTTTCGTATGATATTTAACGATATATTGGTTAGTATAAGTTGAAATTTCAAACCTAATTTAAAATTTGTATTTTATTTTTCTCAGAAAGTGCATATTTTACGAATAGTATTAATGTGGAACGACAATGGCTTCATTGTTAAAAAAAGTAAAAACTTAAGTTCCACTCCCGTAAATTTAACACTTTATTAATTTTAATGAGGTGTAGATAGATGACCGTAGATTAATGATTGGAGAAGTTTGTCGGGGGGTGCGGTCAGCAAAGAACAACATAAATAAACAAAACCATATTTATTTATTTTATGCCGACGTTTCGATCTGAG
>NW_027115560.1:296777-307374 GCF_000696795.3 Halyomorpha halys
GGTCGAAACGTCGGCATAAAATAAATAAATATGGTTTTGTTTATTTATGTTGTTCTTTGCTGACCGCACCCCCCGACAAACTTCTCCAATCAATTTATTAATTTTAAATATATATTTTTTTTGCATAACTTCCACTTATATTCATATAATACATACATATTACAAATGATATATGTACCAGTGAAATATTGCCTTGTAGCATTATAAGGTTAGATGCAGGTTCCAATTAAAGTAGTTGAGAACATGTAGCTAACGCCAGTGGATTACTGGAATGGGGAAGGACGTTCCGCTGGTCTGTCATTTTAACTATTTTTATTTTCAAAATCCTCTTTATTTATATATAATTACAATTACAAATATATAATATAATACATAGTATATATACAAATTTTACATATTGACTTTGTTTGCCGTATGGCAGTAAGTCATTTTAACTATTACAGTAATGTTAATATTAAAGTTTTCATGAAAATAAACATAACTGAGACGTGAATAATGATTCTGTTATGAAGGCAGGAGATATAGCAGGAGATACTTTTATTTTCGTAAGCTTCTGATTCCACTAAAAATTTTTTCACCAATATTTTTAAAATGGTTTTGAGACTGAACGCAAAGTATTGATGAATTTCTTTGATAGACAATGCTTTACTTTACTATTATACTTATCCCCTAACCTATATAGTGTTGTATGTCATATGAAAGGCCATATAATATACTTTAAAATGGCGTCCCTTCTCATATCTCTAGCTAAATTAAGGAAGCTTCTGCAATTCCAAAACTTGTTTTTTTGTTTTCGTTTCTGCAGAATCTGAAGAAAATCCGAGATGGTAAGGTTCAAATGTATCTTCAATAGTTGACGTGGGATGAACCCGTATGTAACAATTTGACTAGACCACCTACAGAACCGATACCGCGTTATGGACAAAGTATGAAATACTTTCATGGACAGACTTTCCAATCATCAGGAAGCATGCAAGGCTTCTTCAAGTGCTCTTGCAACACTAATATAAGTGTCTATCAAAAGAAGTGTAAATGCATAAAAGAACAAAGAAAGTGCAACTTAAAGTGTCACAAATCTCTAAGTTGTTGTAATAGGTAGCTTCAAGTAAGTAAGTTATATACACATGGTCTGAATTATTACCTTTTTATTCATAAAAATAGATACTATTTGTTCAAACCTCTTTAATTTCTTACTTTGCCTGATGAACAATAGGCATTGTATGAAATGGTTAGACGTAGTACACAATACCTAGATAAAAGTATGTTATACGGTGTAATAATAAAATTACTCAATTTCATACTTTCCCAAAAACGCTGAGTCATTCTATAGTAAGACGTTCGATTTACAATGTCTAGATTTTATTCTTAGCCGTCAACATTCTGCATATATATAATATAATAAACTAAATCTTTTTAGTGTATGTTAATATATCTCATTCCTATAAATAATATACAGTAATAACTATCGATATATCGATGCTGGATAACTCGAATTCTTTAATTAGAAAGTTTAAAAAAAAAAATAAGCCCTCTCAGCCCCCTGGTGTTCCTCAAGGTAGTATCCTAGGTCCTATCCTCTACACAGTCTATACAGCTGACATCCCAACAACCCCTAACACTATCCTCACTACGTATGCTGATGACACATGTGTGCTCACAGTTAATAACCCTTTGATTGCATCCCAAACTCTCACTCCCATATCATAACCCTCGAAGAATGGTCCCAAAATTGGAGGATGAAAATAAATAACATCAAATCACCTTACTCTTTGTCTTAAACCTATCGACTGTCCTACAGTATACTTTAATAATGTTGCTCTTTCCCCTATAGAACAGATCCGCAAACTTGGACAAACGACTAACTAGTTGCTTTTGGAGTATATAGAGTTTTCTTCAATTTATAGTCACTTATTTTGTGTCGGGCTTGGTTTATAAAAGTTATTTATGATGATTTCTTATGAAAATGGCTAAGAGGTTTATTGAAAATATTGTTGATGTACATTTTTGTTTTAACAAATCAATAAGTAATAATTTTTTTTTAACTAATAAAAAAAACCAATATCAATTATTAAACTAAATAAATAAAATATTATAAAGTCAAACGAACAGTTAATTATTTTATATTTAAGGAAGTATATTTTTTCGGATATTAATTTCTGGTGTGCTGACAGAAAATAGATAAATGGTGTGCTGGATCTGGACAAACGACTGACCTGGAATCTTCACACAGGACTGCACGTCGATCCCAACTATTACAGCACTTACTAGAGAAACGGTCTAAACTTCCAATTTATTTCAAAAGACTGATCTACAAGAATATAATAAGACATATCTAGCTTTGGGGCTTCACTAAACCTTCGACTTCCTCTAGAATCCAATCCTTATAATCTAAAATCCTTCGTAAAATCCTCAATGCCCCATACTTTGTCACAAACAGAATCATGCATAAAGCCCTTAATATTCCATATGTAACTTATCTACCCCTAATCAGATATCAATCCTTCCATCATAAAGTCCCTAACCACCCTATAAATCATAAAAAACCTAACCGCTAATTTCTAAACTTCTGGCTTCCTTTTCCATTCCTGACGATCCTCCGAGGCGCCTGAAAAGAAGATAGAAGCCACGAGACCTTCTAGTGCTACCAATGGGTAGTTTCTCTACGTGCCCACATCTATATGATCTTACATCAAATTTACTGGATGTAATATTATGTACAGTTGTGAATGTCAATAAAGATATAATAATAAAAAAAAGAATTATTCAAAAGTAATTGTTCATCATCAAGCCAAACGAAAAAATATATTACTTTTACATTTGAAAGAATTCAGTTATATCCAAATCCTTAGAATTCTTTACATCTAGTAATAGAAGATTAGCTATAGCAGTCGATTATTCACGCCAATCCTCCTAAAATTGGTGGTGCCAACAGGTCGTTACGTTTTTATTGATAGTCTGTCCTCTTTACGTTTTCATATTGTAATCAACGGGATATTTATATGATCATTAATGTTATCTCGGCATCATATGAGTTTGCACAATTTCCAATAAAAATATTTTTACCAACGCAAGGCAATAGCCTAATTACAGAATGGACGAAGAAAGAAACAAGCAGTAATGTGATATTAAATTGCTATTCTTGCCATCCACTTTACATGAAATGTAATGTTGTTTTTTTAAAATAATTATGTTAATAAGGAAAAAAATAACTGATCCTAGTAGGCTGTGTAGTAAAAAAATCAGGTATTTTAAATATTCCTGGAGAATATTAATCCATTCTATTTTGGATTTAATTACATTAAGGTATTATCTGAAGACATACAGAAATCGTTTAAAGATTACTATGTTGATGATAGCGTGCTATTAATATTATGATAACGTGCAGTAATATTATAGTAAACGAGAAGGATTCTAATAAAACAGAACTGGTCCAGCACGTATTTAAAACCAATATACATATGATTTTGACTATCAATAATTTTGATACAGGAAATAATACGTTCAAAAGAAAAATTGTTGAGTTTATTCATCTATCAGGAAATATTAATCATACAGTGAATTTTAAAACAGACCCAAAAATTTGAACTAGCTATGCAGAAATTTTAAGCAAAATTAATTTTTGAATAATATGGATAAATTTTATGTTACTATTTTAAATTAATAATTTTTAATAATAATAAAAGAAATAAGAATTTAGACCAAAATACAGTTTGTAATAAATTGATTATATGGCAGACCTTTTTTTAAAGAAGGTTAATTACATTTTTGATATGTGAGTGATAATAGTGTAAGTTAATTTGTAATTAAAAGTTTTAAAATTAAATTAAAAAGTGACAAAATAGGTAATTAAACATAAATAAGGTAAGCTTATTAATAAATTAATATGATTCCCTATTGTTTTATTGTTTCATAGATTAATTTGAATAAAATTATTAGTCCTGAGCAGGATAGGCAGCAAAAATTTTTAATAGTTGGGTGTCAGGTGCGAATACAATATATAAAATAAGCATTGATGGTTTATCAATCAATCAATCAATATTTAGCTTGCAAAGTTAAAAATAAAATGATTTCTTTGATTCTTTATTTATTTAATACCAGATTGGCATGGTGGGCCTTACACGGTTAATGTAAGAGATAACTAAGATAAAATAAATAGATTAAAATAATAGAAAAGATAAAGGTAAAGCTAATAACAAAAACAATACATTTATGAATTTAACATAATAAATAATTGACTTCTAATAGGAAAAAAAAAGAAAGTAAATTGAAGAAAAAGATGATGACAAAAATAAAAGAAATTAAAATAAAATAAAATGTTAGAGTGACAATAACAGAACTGATAAATATAGAACTTATTACAGGATGTCCTGCAGCAGCCTGGACTTCAGTCTTCGGGTTGTAGTTGGGTTTCCCAAGTAATAGGTCACTGCTCCTTTAACTGTAGGCAACTGAGAGTGGAACTTGATGTACCTTTTTTTTTTTATGTAATCCTCTATTGTCTCTATTTGTTATTCCCTATGCAATTAGCTGTTTCTTACAAACCAAGGAGCACCCTCCACAATTCTTACGACTTTATTTTGAAAATATTGTAATTTTTTTCTTTTCGTAAATGATGTCGCTCCCCAGACTTTACAGCCATTCATCAGTAATGGCCTGGAAATTTAAAAAAAATATAAAAATAGCTGTTTCTGGTTTTAATTTGGATTTTTTATTTAGGATAGAATAAAGCATTGCTAACCTTGCGTAGGTTTGAGTTAGTTTGATGTTGATATGGTGAGTCCAGGAAAGGTGGCGATCGAGGTGAATTCCCAGGTATGATATTGTTTCAATGGCAGGATTCCATTTTACATTTTTACCTTTGAGGATCGAACTTCTTTGATCATTTTTTTTTTTTTTACCGAATTCATTATCCCATAAAACTAAGGAATCGAGAGTTTACTGTAATTTCTAAAATATAATTTTCTTTCATTTATTTACCAACCGCTGTTGATAAATGAACTAACTTTTATGTTAAATGAACAACAATTGAAATACTGATTCTTCTGAAGTAAAAATCAAAGATAGGAGAGAAATATGAGAGGTGAAGTGATCCCCTGCTTTCATTTCGCTCTGATATTTTTTCAAAACATCCTTGCCTCGTCACTAGACTGCATTAGCTATGGTATCGATGTGCTGACGGTAATCACTATTAAAACTTTCTACTAAAGAGGAGGAAGAACATTTTCAAGATCTGCTTTAAGATTCCTTGCGGCTTTTTTCTCCCCGTATCAAGTGATGAACCATAGCACTTTTTTTTCCCTCGAACTAAACAACCCTCTTCGATATTCTAAGGAATATCTTTTCTCCCAACAGAATGTTAATCGTCTATTAGTATCGCTGTTGGTACCGACTGACAGAGATCTGCAATATTGATCTGAAAATGGAATAAAATTGTTTCCAACACACTAGATCGTCCGACGAGGTTCCACGTTTTAAAAAAAAAATATCTGTTTATTATAAACCAACCTGAATGATGGAAAATAAATAAAGTGTATAATCCTATGAATTAATCGATAAAATAAACCTCAACTTAAGCTAAAATATATATTTAAAAAGTGTTTGGACTTTATTAAAACACTAACATTCATTTATATAGAATGCAACTAATCAAAAAACGAAAGGGATGTATCTTAAAAAAATTATTCCTTATATATTATTTAATACATGAACTAGTATTTTTAAATGCAACCTGATAAACACTGAGAGGTGTCGATAGGTGTCAAGAATAGTCCAATACGGATGCACATATTTTTTTATATTCTCTGTTTTGATTTCAAATAAACTGCTTTCGACGATGGAAAGGCATTAGAAAAATCAATTTAAAAAATAAAGAATAAAATAGACTTTATAATTAGCTTCTGTTCTCTTGTTAAAATCGTGATAGTACAAGAGCCGGGAAGAATATAAAGCAGTTATTTCACCCAATTTTTTTATTACTTTATTAAAAACTATGTATAATTACTTGTCAAAGTTGACGAATCTGCCATGTATAGGCAGATGGGAATAAAAAATGGCAGCTGTTGTTAAAAAAAATTTTTTTTTCTCTATATCTAAATTTAAGCTCTATATCTTTAAAATTACCAACAACACTAGAAAACCTATGAGTAAAGTAAAATAGAATTTAAGTAGAAGTTAAAGTAGAATAAATTTTCTGAAATATTAGCCCTAATAGGGCTACTTGCGTTCAATGGTTCTTGAGATATAGGTTTTTAAGAAGCAATATTTCATAAAAATCTACTAATTAGTAGTTAGTGAATTTATTTTGAGAAATCTATATCTCAGGAACTATGTGACGTATAAGTGTCTATTACAACTCATATTAAAGCTAGTTAAATGTACTATAAAGTAGTTTATTATCTTTATCTTGGTAGAATTAATAGTTTTCTTGTTGGCTAAAATAAATTGATTTATAGTTGTTCGGACAATAGGATTGATTTATGAAAAACCTTATTTCAAAAACCATAAAACATATGGATGTCTGCTAACACTCAAATAAATGCCAGTTAAATTTACTATAAAATATTTTATGACGTTTGTCTTTGTAGTAGTAGTTTTTATGATATTCGCTTATTATAATAAATTTAGCTCATGAGAATTTGTCCGAACAACAGTAAATCATTTTATTTTAGCAAATATCGTGAAAACTACTACTCCTACCAAGATAAACGTAATAAACTACTTTATAGTTCATTAAACTAGCTTTAATTTGAGTGGTAATATACTGTACGTCGAATGGTTTTTGAAATATAGATTTCTCAAAATAAATTCACTAACTACTGATCTTTCAGCAGTTAGTAAATTCTGTTCAACATTTTTATGAAATATTGCTTTTTAAAAAGCTATATCTCGAGAACTATTAAACGTAAATAGCTCTATTACGACACATATTTTAGCAAATTTACTCTACTTCAAATGACGTTCTCTTAGGTTTTCTAGTATTGTTTTTAGTTTTAAAGAAATAGAGGTCCGAATGAGAAATTAATTTTTTTAAACTTTTTGAAACAGCGGCCATTTTTTTATTCCTCTACCTATACTTGGCAGACTCATCAACTTTGACTTTTATCAACTTTAGTAATTATACATAGTTTTCATTAAAGTGATAAAAAATTGGGGTGAAATAACTGCCTTTTTTCTCCTCTTGGGCCCTGAGGTCTCCGTATACCACATAGGCATAGTCAAAGTGTCAGAAAATAAATAAGGATATATGGAGCTTAGATGTAGGTTGTTGAATTTATGATATACATAAATGTTTTTCATTGCTCAAAGTAGACAAATATAAGGATTTTATAATATTTTTTGGCCATCATCTAGGTCATGACATTTCTAACTTCACCCGGATCGTGAGGAATACAGGAAAATCTCTCGGACTTCCAGGCTAGGACCATTGTTAACAGGTTCCCGTTTATAGGGAGCTGCATGCCTTCCCATTAGATAGGCGTTGGAAAATCCCAGTCTTCTAACTTGAATTCCAAAGAGGACCACTTCTTTTCTAAACGTTCTAGCGACATTGTTCTATTTAGTAAACTTTACGAGAATGTGTAAATGTATTCGAGTAAATGTATTATTGCAAGTCAATTTATTCTGTTCTCTCATGCAATATTGTACTATTATATTTTTCCGACGTGTTTGGATCGAAAGGTGACGATAAACGTATATAGAAATTGCGAAATTTTTGCAAATTGGTGTACATAGAAATTACGAAAGATTGGATATTCTCTCGGACAAATAAATTATATTTTGCCAGTTTCAAGCAAGATAATCTTCTATTCTGTGTCATGAATACAACGCTGCAGTTTTTTAAAAAATAATATACAATAACACCTATATAATGTTATTTTTTAGTAAGTTAACTCCTATGTATTTTCATAATTTTTAAAAAAATTTTTGTGATAAATTTATAAGAGATTCGAAATTGATAAATATAACCTAAATGTTTTGGTAACAGATACAGTTAAATTTTCATTTTCAGAAAATTTATGCCAGGTAACCTCATTTATTAAACGTCCTTGTTATTTTAGTAATTTGTGATTTTATTTACCTCAGAAAAGTGTTGTGGCTTAAATTACAAGTGAAGGTACTGAGTTATTTATATTAACTTATCATAAATGTTGACTTATCATGTACTTCAAGAAATACTTAAAATCCTGTTGGGTTCATGATTAGGAAGTTCCATTTACCACTAATATACCAACAGCTGATAGGATCACCAGACATATGAATGTGTCCCAAGTGAGATATATAGCCTGTATAGTGTAAATATAGCCAGTCTATAGACACAAATAATTTACGACCTTGCCTGGATTTAACCGGGTCCTACTCACTATATACTATATACACTACTCTTTAACATAATTATGTAATTATAATTATTAAAGATTATAAATAATAGATTTTCTAGATGCGTTAAAATCCGTTTTGCAACACTGACTAAAATATTAGCGGTTCTATTACTGATTTAGCGAATAACAAGTGGGCATCAGGGTGGTATGGTTCATTAGTTCCCTCATTGGCCGGACCCCAAATCTTTATCGCTGCTTATTGTCCTGTTAACAGCTGTTAGTAAAGTTCCATATTGTCCATTTATCAATTTCCTACTGTACTCATATTTTTATCCATAATTTAAGTTTGGAAGAGTAATTACGTTGCAAAACATAGTCAATTTCGGACTCACGATCGGCTGTTTGGCTATGTCTTATTAGATATATTTGTGTACTTTAAATCTATTTATATATTTTAACGAACTTCTAATATATTTGTCCGTCATGATTTATCCATTTATATGAATATTTATCAATAGATATTGAATGTCGTTTCTTCGGCCATGGCCCACTAGGCAACCGCACATTTAAGAAACATACTGATACAATCAGCGTTTCAAATTGACTGAGTTAAAAAACGTCAAACACAACCAGCGAGACAGGTTTACCGGTGAGCATTTCCACAATTTGGTGACAGTAAATGGCTAGCAACAAAGGAAAACATTTCATGTAAATGGTCGGATCGAAAAGATTGTGAAAGAGTTTTTAGTGAGGGCAGCTAAACCGAACGACCTCAGGTGTCGTCTGGTCTTCAGTTCGGGGAAAGCTGCCATGAAAATGAAAAGGTTGCAGATTTACAAAACGTTTTTATCTTACAAAATTCGCAATCCCGGTATTGTGAACTGATTGTAAAAGTCTTGAGCTTGAAGTGGAGTAAGACCTTGCTTCTAGAAATGTATTTGTTACAATTAAAAAATTTGTTGTACAATGTTTTATCATTGGAAGGTTCATCTTTTTATTGCATAAAAATTTTTACTGTGAAAAAACTTCTCTACCACACACGCAATGTTTCTTCTTTGGGGCTCTTCCTCATCTTCTGGACGATCCATCTTAATGGTAGTTATATAGTATTATATACCTGTATTAAATACTTCGTTAAATTAATCTCCAAACTTAAGTTAAGAACTTAAGTCCAGTGCGGTGGTAAAAATGAAATATAAAAGTTTTATTTTTTTAATTTAAATTTATTTGTTGATAATTACAACTGTATTAAAATATTTAAAACAAGTAAATTTGATGTTAGTTATACAATAACATTTCTATTGGAGAAGATCTCGAAGCCATCTTCTTTTCAGACGCCTATGAGGAGTATCAGGTAAGGAGCAGAAACCAGGTTATAAACAAGTGGGCTTGGATGGTTAGGAAGGATTGGTATCTAGTTCTGACAAAATCAACGACATGAAATATAAAAGTAGTGTACATTACAAAACAACTAATTTATAACAAATTATTTTATATAAACCATATAAAATAATGATTAAATTTTCTATGAAATTGAATAATGTAATTTAATTTATAAAGTATTTACTACTTGATTTAGATAAAATATTATTGAAATATATTGAAATCTCCAACTAAAAACATATTTAGAATTTGTTTTCTCTTGTTGGAGAGAGTGAGCTTGGAGATGTTCCAAGATCGACTTGAAACCTTTACAACTTGTGGATACTTTGACCAAATTCTTATGTTTTGGTTCCGCTAGAAAGAAAGATTTTTCCTCATTCTTAAGGTAACAATAAGATATAAATTTGCTAGATTTGAAAACAATTAAAAAAACCCTAACTAATCATAAATGCATTCTCTTATGTCTCAAATTCAAATTGACACGATTGTTTTTGTATAATAAATTTGATTGATAATTGAATAAATTTGTTATTTCCTATGCTATAACCTCCTTTTAACCAATTTAAAAGTGATCAGTTGAGTTTTCTTGTGGGTTTAAGAGATTTTCATGATTTATTTTTTTTAAATGTAAAGCTCATTTAAATATTTCGAAGGTATTTTTTTTTCTTATTCTACGTAATTAACAACACCAACAAACGTATGTTTATGTTTTTTGTAAATTCAGAATAATAAGTACAAACAACGATGAAAAACAATTATAAAATTTATTAAAAATATTTATATATTTTTTTCTGCTCCCAGGGCCCTTGAAACAGACGCCGGCGTACGGGTTTAGTATATTTGGAAAGTTTGATTATGTTCATTTTGTTTATTCTTCTGTTTGTATATATTTTAAG
>NW_027115560.1:307424-349221 GCF_000696795.3 Halyomorpha halys
TTTTATTTTAGTATGTATGAGATCATTCATCACGATTACCTATTGCCCACAACTGTGTGGCAGATTGTAATATCTATCAATAAATAAAAAGTATTAGTTATGAAAAAAAAAAAAATATTTGGAAATAGAATCAACACAAAATTGTTGGATAAAATATATTAGAAACGTAATATGCTTGGATGTAGAATAATCCAAATAATTTTGGTTAAAATTAGTGATCCCACTGTCTCCTCATGTGAATGAATCGTTTTACATCATGCCTGAGGAAAGTTGTGTGACAATATAAAAAGTATTAATAGGATTTTCTACCATTAATATTCCTTATTTTCGGTCAAATAAAGTATTATTATTACCTCTACCTAATTTTTCCAAATAGTTAAATTTTGTCAAAAAGAAACTCTGTTCCCTTTATAAAATATTAGTGGGAGAGGAACTGCCTAACTGAGGAAACTAGGAAAAATATTCAATTTTTTTTTTTAAACTCAATTCAAAAACTAATGTTTATAATTGTTTGTTTTCGAAAATTTGACTTATACTCAAAGTCTATTGAGGTCTATCATACTGATGTGTTTTTATGCGCTATGATTTTCGGGATTGACAAATAGTACCATATTAAATGGAACGATCAGACCGTAAAACCTACGTCTTTCCGCCTCAAGGATTTTCATGAAACGACTTTACATTCGTTTAATCCGATTCGCCTAATCGTATCAGGTTAAAAAATTTAGCAGATAATTTAAATGTGAATTAAAAGTAATTTAAAACATACTTTACTATTTACACTGCTAGTCAATTGTTTTATATCAATTTATAAATTTAAAAAGGTTTTGAGATTAGGGCAAAATTTAAAGAAATTTATATTTTTCTTACCATAAAATACTTGATGGACTTATGGCAACTCATTCGTTTTCTTAGATCTTTTATTAGTTACACGTTATTATTTATTGCTACCTAAAAATGTATCAATTGAAAACTCTACTTTTATTTACTTTTTATTAATTTTATTTACATTTTATGTTATTGTGTATTGTTATTTATTAATTTTACATAAATATTTTTTTTTTACACCTTTCTTAGAATGAGTGTAAAAAACCAAAAAAATAATTTTTTTTTCTGAAAAATTAAGTATTGTTGCCTCTACTGAGAAACCCAGTAGAGACTTTCCTTTCTGACCAGGTATTATTATGTGCTGGGATTCAATGTATTTGTGAGTTGGAAGATGGAAAAATAAATATAAAAAAATACTTGCAGTAAAATTAAGTAGGCAAATACAACTAAAAACAAATATATAAATTAATCCACAATTGTAAACATTTATATTAATCAAAACATAAATGAGATAAAAATTAGAAAACATATTACTTCTTAATATAAAAAGAAAATACAAAAAAAAAATACTAAATGCTTTCAGAACGAAAAATAAAATAAAAAGAAAGAAAATCTGATTTTTTAAAATTACAACTTTTTTTTTATAATGTTGCTTCAACAAGCGTAATAATACACTTTCACCCGACTACTGCCCAGGATAATACAACGATAAATTTTAGGAGGTATGTTGTAACATTCTGTCTCTTAGAACAATTAGGTTTTTTTTTTTTTTAATTTAGTTATTTTTTATAGACGATTTGTACATGACGTTTAACCTAGAATTATTACGAAAATAGAAATCAAAGAAAAAATAATTAGAAAGAAATAATGTGAAAAAAATTAATGAAAAAGTCGAAACTTCCCTGAGGATTTTCATTGAACATAGAGCTAAGTTTGGCTTTCCCTCATCGGTTGCTGGTTTTTCCCAAACACTTTCTAAACAATTACATGCTGCTTATAATATTACATTAAGAACAAGCAATTCGTGATTCAGGAAGTTGATATTTTCTTAACGAAATTTAATTTTCGTATCAACTTAATACATCTGACAAATTGATAAAATACAATTGAATGTAATGATTTCATTATCTTTTTACGAAAAAAACAGTTAAAAAATCAGTAATATTGTTGGAATTATAATTGAAATAGGTTTCTACCTCTTTTGACATAAATTAATAGATTTTTATGATCTTAATTGATAATTAAAATAATAAGTTTTTTAGTATTTCTATAAGGGATATTTATAATTATACTATGTACTAAAACCGAATAGTGTCAACCCATCAGGAGCCGATTTTAGGCGGAATATTTAAACGGTAAAAAGTAAATTTTAAATATAAATTTTTATGAGTTGAAAAATACCAAAAATATTAATAATATATTGATAAATTAATCAATTAATATTAAAATATTAATCGTAACCGAGACTTAGCTGAAAGTTTGTTAAATTAGTGGATCTCAAAACTATTTCACAGTGCGTGTCCCTCCCCCCCATACAAGTGCCACTAGTATACTCTCCTCCATTCTCTATATCTCCACAATGATGATTTCTATAAGAATATACTTTTGTTACCAATATCAAATATCCCTCAAAACGAATCTAAAGAACCCTTTCAATTCAGAAAGAAAACTTGAATTTAAAAAAAAATTAAATTAAAAACCAATTCTGAACCCTCAAGTTGACGAGCGTACCTGTTCCTATAACATTCTGTCCTAAAATATGTTTCCCATGAAAATGCGACATCTAGTTAAAACGTCTGGGATTTCGTGAACAGAAAGCTTGAATAATGTTAAGCTTTGAATATACTATATTAACGGTGTAAAAAAAAAAAAAAATTAAAAGCTTGTTTGTCAGTACCATAGCTAAAATGAAAAATACATGTTTTCCAATTTCACATATTTTCCAATGTCTATTTTTAGAGGTTCCTAGTATTTTTGTCACGTTGTCTGTCAAAGATTAAACTTTTCTAGTACAAGTCGTAAAAAGTCAGTTATTTCATCCCATTTTTTAAATATTAAAACTACGTATTATTACTAGACAAAATTTATAGAGTCTGGCAGAACCTACTTTAAAGGCTCTAGCAGACTCATAAATTGTGTCTAGTAATTATACGTAGTTTTAATTTTTAAAAAAATGGAATGATAAACAGCACAACAATGGTCCCCTGCACACAGCGGATATCAGAACCGACCTTAAAATGTCCATGCAAAGAAAGGACATTTGTTAACTTTGCATTCTGTATAGATTACATATATATATTATGTTTATAATAATAAAATTGATAGAAGGGTAAGAAAAAAAAATTGCCAAGTATAGTTCATGGAAATAAAAAAAAAGGCGGTAGTTTCAAAACGTAAAAAAAAAACTTTTCACAGCTTTTAGTAAATTTACTCTCCTTTAAATGTTGCTCTATTAGGATTTCTAATAACGACCTTGACCAGGCAAATAAGGTAGATAGGGAAAAGAAGGAAATCTACGATAAATGTATCCCTTTCAGAAAGCCCCCTCAGAAAGAAGAAGTTCCGTGAGGGCTTCGGAGAACGAGACTTCAACGTGAGAGGCCTCTGTTTCGGAGCCCGTGGAACGATTCCCAGCACAACTAAGAGCTTCATGGAGGAGCTCGGGGTCGTTGTGTGGCTAGGTTGTCAGAAAATATAATACTTGACTCCCTGGGAATCATTCACCACCACATGGCTGGAAATTAATGAGTATGGGAGTTTATCCATAAGTGGGATGGCATGCATGCATCGCATATCTTATTTGTTGTTTTAGTTATTATTTTAATATTTGTTATACAGGAGAATTTGTTGATCAAATGAAATAGGAGTTGTGAAATAGAAGGGAAAGAAAAAAAAAAGGAATAAATCGAAAAACTTGTAGTTAGTTTGTAGACTAGTATTAATTGTAAAAGAAAAGTAAAAAGAAAACTGTGGAAGAAAAAAAAATTTTATCTATCTATTATATTATATCATGTAAAAATATGTAACTTATATTTATCCAGTCACGGATTGATCAGTATACTGTGTAATGTAGCAACCCGATGTATTTGGGCAGCATGAATGAATAAAGTGTAGGTAGTTTCAAATAAAGGAGGGGCCGCCCGTAGCTCAGTGGTTAAGGCACAGTCTTACCAATTTTTGAGGTCTATTGGCAGTGACCGTTCAAATCCGGCCTGGGACGTTGACTTTCTTCATTGAGTGGTGGACCCACAAAATGGAAAACTTTGACCCCAACCATGGATAGGCAATATAGGACTCAAATGGGAGTTTTGACCGGGGAAAAAAAAAGCGTGAAGAATGAAACTAGTCTCCTAAGATTTTTTTTCTCGAAAAATTGAATTAATCTAATGTGTTTGAAATATATTTATTGAAAAATTTGAATACTGGAAGAAGAATGTCTCATTTTTAGCTGCAACTCCTATGAACGAGGAGTGCATTAACGTGATATTAATTTCATTGTCAAAGACTACGTCAATTTTTGAAGTCTAACATATTGCAATGCCCATCCAGAGTTTCAAGGACTGTTAATGACAGTTAAGCGCTGGAGGGCAGCGTATCGTAATGGATAGTCACAGCTTCCTTTCCTCCTCTATTCAGTCACTAGCCGCCGTTTGAGTCATCCTCAGCTTTCTCGATCTAGCTCCATTCTCAACCAGGTACACAGGTAGCATTGGCTAGTTTTAGTCTTTATTTTATATAATTTTGTTTAAAAAATCATTTGATTTACTTGGATAACTAAAAGATTACAGACCATTGTTGTGTCCTAAGTATTATGTAAGTAATTTAAAAATTTGGACTTTAAAAACGTCATTACTGCTAGTGTCCTAAACATAATATCATTAATGCCATTTGCCCTTTTTCACGTTAGAGAAGAGCAAGCTTTAAACTTTAATCGGAAAGTGAACTATCATTAAGTCTTAAGTGTACTTAATATTTCCTAGTTTATATTTATCTAGTGCTGAGGAAAAAAGAAACATCTCTCATTTGTATAGTCATTATCTTGTAAACCCTACTAGTAAGGAATCAGTGAAAAACGGAAATATCGAGAAAACAAGAGGTCGGTAAAAATTGGCAACCTTAAGCATTACTCTTATAATAATGCATGCTGGAATCGAAAGTAAAATGTCGCGAAACTTTTTGATTGATTGTCATTACCGTTAGGTACACTTTATTGTAAATGCTTGATATGATTTCTTTTTTCAACACATTCCTAATTTGTGTTTCCCCCGGTAAAAAAAAAAAAGGCACGGCTTTAAATGGTTACATGTTATTACTGTTACCAAAGCTGGGTGATGCAGTAATGAAGTGATGGTTTTGGCAAGGTTAAGTGCATAATCGAATAAATTGGATTTTTTCTCAAATATCGTTAATTAGAAAAACGTCTATCTATGTTAATTCGATGAAAATCGGATGGATCTATTTCAAGTTACCATTGATGGCAGTTCTCCCAAATAATAACATTTGATAAAAATGTTCGTTTATTCACTTTCCCCGATTATGCACTTTACTTAAAAAATTGGCCTTTGCGCTGATTTCATTTAATCAAAATTAACATTAAATAAGACTCATTTTCCCATAATTTCAGTCATTGGTGAGACAATATATATACATAAAAGGAGGAATAAGTATACTTAAAAAAAATTGGTTTTGATTCCACCTTCATATATCATCACCTTCATATCATAGGCGATCCTCTGAATGCACTCGTTTCTCTTCCATTGAACGGGTGGCCTAAAGACTACGGAATCGCCAAGGGATCATTCTTTGTACAAATATTTTAAAAATTCTGGTTTTATTGATCAATTGTAATTAAACATGTAATGCTCAAATGGTGTATCAGCTTAGTAGCACCCACTAATGTCCACTAATATCTAATGAAGATTTAATATTCGAAGTTATAAATAAGCAAAATAAAAATTATTTTACCGGACTTTATTACAAGCTCTTAAGTTACAGCAACTTAAGAGATTCATTCATTAATTTGATTAATCTGTGTGCTAGGCTTTTGATATGGAAAATAAAATTCCAACTTTTTATATAATTTATACACTTTCCTGAGACTGGTTATTTTTGTTCAAATAAAAGAAATGTTATCCAATTTTAGTCCAAGAACAATTTATATTTCTTTATAAGTGCCCGCATCATTAATTTCAGTCCACAATTACAACACTCTATTGTGATAAATTATAATACTAGAAATTAATTGTGATTAAAAGTTTTAATTAAATATAAAGAATTGGCCAGAACGTTGGACTTAATTGTTTTGAGACTAAAATTGGATTATATTTATTTTATTTAAATAACTAAAATTTCAAATTTAAGATCTTACGTTTTATGTGTTGTTAAACTAAAAGTTTAAGAGATAGGGCACGACTGTTTGTTCTGTGTACTGAAAAAATATATAACAGAATTTCGGTTGTATGTTATCAATTTAAAGAGTAATATATGGTTGTTCCATCTACGATATCCACTTGAATAACTTAACAATTAAAATCTTCGTAAAACTACTTTCATATAATTTCTTTTGAATGAGTAAGTGAAGTTATCCTCAGACGGCCTTGATAACCCTTTCACAGCGAACTAGATCTGTCTATCATGACCGATGTTGTTTTTAGGTTGGAATTATATGAATGATCTCTAAACCAAAATTAAGGGCCACTTATGCAATTTGAGGTGCGGTCAGCTGCTTTCTTCCGATAGCCTCATTGAATGGAAGTGTAAGTAGGAAGAGAAAGGTGTTGCAGAGACTATTCCGTAATGTCTTTTTCTAGCTCTCTTCGTCTCCTGCATGCCACCCGCCATTTTATTTCTTCTCACAGTTACCTCCAGTGCAATGTTGCGCCAGGGACTTTTTTTGTCAGTTACATTTCCTACAGCCCGCTGTTACATAGCATTGCTGTTCCTTGTCAGCTCCACGGCTTTTAAACACATTCACTTGGAATGGACAGTGCAAATCTTCCGTCAGCCCGATTTTCGATATTAGGGTGTATAAAGAATCTTGTTATCTTGTTAGAAACAGAATAATGGCGAAGGTCAGTAGGAAGAATGAAGCAATTTTATTTTAAGATTAAGCCAGTAGTATCCATCTATTTCACTTTTTTCATTACCCATCAATTAAAACCCATGGTCTTTTTTATTTATTTATTTTTATACCAGATCGGCCTAGTGGGCCTTCCATGTTTGATATAACCTTTACATTGTATATATATTTTTTAACAGGTGATTATGGGGGTATAGTCTCGGACAAAAGACACCCTTAACTATATACAATGTTATGATTAAAAGAAAAAAAAGATAAAATGAATAGATAAGAATAATGCGTCTTAATAAAAGAGAAAAGTAAAATTAATAACAAAAAATAGTGATATTTGTAGACTTAACAAAAGAAACAATTGCCCTCTAATGGTAAAAAGAAAACGCTAATTTGAAAAGGGACGAGAGAAGAGAAAATAATAATAATAATAATAAGTAAAATAGAGATAGTGTGAATAATGAATTAATAAATATAGAATTTATTACAAAATGTCCTGCAGCAGGCTGCGCTTCAGTCTTCGGGTTGAGGCTGGATTTCCCAGGTGGAACTTCTTTTTATGTAATCCTCTATTGACTCCATTTGTAATTACCGGTGCAATTGGCTATTTCTTACAAACTAAGGAGCACACGCTGCAATTCTTACGACTTTATTTTGAAAAGATTGCGATTTTTTCCTTTTCGTAAATGATGCCGCTCCCCAGACTTCACAGCCATAGATCAGTAGTGGCCTGAGAATTTTTTTGAATATAAGAACAGTTGTTTCTGGTTTTAGTTTAGAATTTCTGTTTAGGATACATTGAATTAGTTTGATGTTGATACTGTGATTCAAAGTATGGCGGCGATCTAGGTGAATTCCTAGGTATCTTACTGTTTCACTGGCAGGATTCCATTTCAGATTTTTACCTTTGAGGATTAGTTCTGGTGGGTCTGGTGAGCATCGAAGAGTAAAAACTTTTGAATTACAGTACAAAAAAAGTCAGATTAATCTATGAAGTAAATATTTTTTATTAATATCCTTAAAGTAAGGAAACTTTTCAGTTTCATAGACTTACTTTAGTGATTATGCAAGGTCTTTGTAATTATTTTTTTTATTATCTTTATTGGAATTTACAACTGTACATAATTATACATTCAGTAAATTTGATGTATGTTATTATGGAGTGACAGATGCGTGTAGAGAAACTATCCATTGGTAGCACTCTAATGAAGTTTTTACATTAGCAGGTCTCGTGGCCATCTTCTTTTCAGGCGCCTCGGAGGATTGGCAGGAATAGAAGAAGAACCAAGGTTAGAAACTAGTGGGTTTGGATGGTTAGGGAGTTTATAATGCATTTCTGGTTCGGGCTATATCGGTTTCATATGGAACATTAAGGTTTTTACGATTTTATTTCTGACTAAGTTAGGAGTATTGAGGATTTTGGATTGTAAGGATTGGATAAGAGAGGAATTCGAAGGTAAGTGGTGCCCCAAAGTCCGTACGTCCAGATTTGCTTTATTAGAGTCATGTAGATCAGTCTTTTGTAATGGATTAGAAGTTTAGACTGTTTGTCTAGTAAGTGCTGTAATAGTCGAAATCTAGGTGCAGTAGATTTTCAGTCTTGTGTGAGAATTTTGTAATTATTAATTTTTTTTTAATTTGAATTATTTAGTAATTATCTTTTATTCCAATATTTCAGTAGTTTTCAAAATGTTTCAATGTACTTTTAGTACATCAACAAATTAGCAGTTGTTAAATTTTCTTTTTTCAATTTTGATATTTACCAAATATGTTAACTATGTGTAATTTATTGACACTTTTATATACGTTTATTAATTTCTACCTATTTTTAGTTATTTATATTGTGAGTATTATTTTTTTTTTTTTATTAATTTAGTATTACTATTTTTTTATTTTGTGCACTAAAATTTTCATATATATATTTTTTCTTTTCTGTCTCTATTATTTTTTTGTTTCCTTTTCTTAACTTGTACTTACATTTTGTTATTTTGCTTTCCAGGTCAACGCCTTTGGTAGTCTTCTGGCTGTAAGAGAGGTGAATAAATAAAAACTAAATAAATAATTTTGAACTTTTAGTTGTGATATCAAGGTATTCAGCTTTTTAAGGTCGTCTACCTTTGCCTGGAAGTAATAGTAATACCTAAAACTTTAAATTAACTATAAATAGAATATACTCATATACAGGAGATGTGAAGTAAGGTATATAGTAACTTAGGGGACCATTACTGAAATTCGCAAAGATGCCATTCATTGACTTTTGCACCATTGCAGAATTACTAGGCCGTAAAACCGATCACTTTCTTTTCCGGAGTTGGGGAGGCTTCGGATGGGACTGTTCAAGAAGTGAGGTCACGGGCTATGATGAAACCTAAAAAATGAATAGTTGATTCATTTATTTATATTTTTTTAAAGTAAAAATTTATAAATGTGATAAATATCACTATCTGCCACAACTTTGTGCTATAAGTACTTATGATAAATTATAACATTCATACTAAAATTAAAAAAAAAAAAAGATGAAAAAATTATATATAAATAAATAAAATCTGTATATGCATATAAACGGAAAGTTTAATAAAATGAAAATAAACAAACTATGTACATGAAGAATTAAGGATAAAATAAAACGGGTTAATTTTTGAACTAATATAATAATAAAATAAATACACTTATCTCATTTACACTATTATGTACAATATTTACACTCTCGATTTGAGCAATGATTTTGGTTGAGATGAGGTCAGGTACAAAAGAGATATGAAGATGATGATGCAGTGTTCTGTTGGAAACGTAATATGGTGTGCTCTAAGGTTGGATGCGTTTGATTTTCCCCAATGTTCAAGTCTGTAGGTCCATTAAAAAAAAAAAATGAGATACACTAAAAGCTTCAACTGACCAGCGATTGGGATAAATAAAGTCATTTAATGTGGGTATATACACTAATTGTAAGACATTAAAATCTATTTTGCCTTACCTGTAAGCGTTTTGTGCCCTGGACTACTCTAGTTCATTCATAGGAAGTTGAGCCTTATAGCATTTTCAGGTTTTTATGGCCGTCCATGTTTTTGTCTGCATTCCACTTCAGCTACAGAACGCATGTGACGTTATGTCTCAATTGAAAATTCATTCAAATCGATCAGTTTTTTTCACTTGAATATTCTAAAATTAATATCGAGCATATATTCCTTTATATCATATTTTAATTGTCTGGATTGTACCTTACCTATTTAAAACCTAGAAGCTAGTGGCAGGAGAAGGAATTCTGTGATGGACAATTTTTTTATTTTATTTATTTATTGATATTTACTACTGTATAAAAAAATACAACCAGTAAATTTGATCATAATGATATGATACAGGATGTAGAGAAACTAGCCAGTAGTAGAACTCTAAAAACAGTTTACAATATAAGGTCACGAGGCCATCTTCTTTTCAGGCGCTTCGGAGGATTGCCAGGAATAGAAGAGGAAGCAAGGTTAGAAACGAGTGGGTTTGGGTGGTTAGGGAGTTTATTATGGAAGGAATAATATCGGGTTCGGGCTAGATCGGTTACATAAGGAACATTTAGGTATTGATGGACAATTTAAAATTGTATTAATATGTCTTGTGGGGAAGCGAGAACGGACAAAACCTCGTAATCGTTATTTTCCGCTAGAAAGAAGTTCAATTATTCCCTAGAATGTATATACTATGGATGAAGTAAATATTATTAAAAAGTTAGTATTGAAGTATTTAAGGTGCCTTCTTCCTGATATTATTTTATTCGAGTTCGAATCCTAATATTTTCTCTCCTTTTTTATTCGGATTTCCACACATCCTTAAAACCATATACAATATTAAAACTTTCCACTGCACATCATTTTATGAAGACTACATTTTCCAAAATATGAGCTCTCATAGAACTCTTTCCGTTCAATAGTTCTCGAGATGCAGTTCTTTAAAAAAGAAACATTTTTCCTTATCACGAAAAATCAATATTTTGTGAATTAAATATGGCGAATATTTGGGAAATTGCTGATCCTACATCATATTGATAAATTTATTATTGATATGCAAAGTTAACATATTGATAGATTCACCACATTAATTAATCTTTCCCATATTGATAAATTTATTGTTAATATATCGATAAATCTATTATGTTATTTATTCTATTCCATATTGATAAATTTATTATTGAAATATAAATTTAACATATCGATAGATCCACAATATAGATTAATCTACACCATATTGATAAATTTATTATTAAACTATAAATTTAACAAATCGATAGATCTATCATATTAATTAATTGACATCATATTGATAAATTTATTATTGATATTTAAATTTAAAATAATGATAGATCTAAATGATCAAGGACATTATACATTATACATATTAATCTATATCATATTGATAAATTTATTATTGATACACAAATTTAACATATTGATAGATCTATGTTATCAACTACATTATAACACAATCAACTAGCTTTAATTTGGGACTGATTGGCATCAGTCCCCATTTAAAAACAAAAAATATTAGTGCTGGTTCTTTATAGTTATGGAGTCTTTAAAAATAGTATACTTTTATTTACGGAACTCCATCTTGAAAAGAGACTTACTTGAAATCCACACACAAGACTGAAACGACAAGAAACTGCTCGTAGATTCCGATTGCTACAACACCTACTTGACAAACGCTCTAAACTTCCCATTCACTACAAAAAATTAGTATACACTACGATAATCAGAGCAATTTGGACATATGGAATTGAGCTCTGGGGCTTTACCAAACCATCAGATTCCTCCCGCATCCAATTCTTACAATCCAAACTCTGTAAAAACTACGTAAAATCCTTGATGCTCCTTATTACGTTGTAAATAAACTCATCCACAAAGACCTTAACATCCCATTCGTTGCAGATCTGGCCCAAAACAGGTATGTCTTTTCATTCCAAACTCCTTATCCATCCTAACCCATTATTATCTTAATCTTAATCTCTCATTCTTAACACTCCCTGATAATCCTCCGAGGCGTCTGAAAAGAAGATGGCCACGGGACCTTCTAATTTAAATTAATGCTTGAAGTACCATAATTTTTGAGACACGGTATCCGTGAGCGAGTATTCTATCGGGTTCGATTGGATTTGTATATATATAGAAGTGCATTGAAAAAAGTCTTTAGCCCACGAGTTTGAACTTCAGGAATTCGGTAATATATAAGTGAAAATACTTATAAAAAGCGATGCAACTGGAAAATCAGAGAAAAGTCTCTCCTTGCTCCTTTCTCTTTTCTATCGGGCTCTTCACTAGAATGCAAGACGTGATATAGTAAAGGCTTTGGTATCGACTTCTCAAAAGGAGTAGAGCAATATTTAAATCTTTTAAGTTAAAAAATGCCTTCGTTATTTTTTATGCCAAGTTCAATAATTAATTTGTAAATAGTCTTAGTATTTAATGTAATTAAATTTATTTTTATTTGCTTTAGAAGTTTATTTTATTTTTTGGAAGAAACGGATGTATTTATATTTTGTATTATAATATTTAAATGCAAGAATAACGGTGATAGGGGTTGAGAGGTGTTATTTGGTTGGCGTCGGCTTGCAGTTCACAGTTCAACAATCTACAGTCTTTTAATCAGCTGTCAAATCGCCATCACTCGTCCAGATCCCGTCTGCGTGCGTTATTGTTAGTTTAGATATTTTATTATTATTTCTGATGATACATAATAATACAACCATTGCGTTCGATGAGTGCCATAATTGTACTTAATATAATTAAAATTAGATAATTGGATACATTAATTGAATCAGTATAGACGTGGGCCCCCCAATTTTGACCACTTTTGAAAGTTGTCAAAAAGAAATACCTCCTCTGACCTATCAGAGTCGTAGACACTCAGTATTTTATTTATATATTAATTAATTTTTTTAAATTTGTTTATTGCTTTTCATTATTCAGTTCGCTAATTTGATTTCATCTTGAAAGCTTCATTTATTTTAATTTTTATTTGTTATTTTGTTTTTAGATGTTTTATTTTTATTATAATATTTATTATAAGTTTATATTTCTATTGTTAACTTCGACCAATTGAATTTTCATACCCGAGCCAGTTTGTTTATTTTTTGTTCTTTGCAGCTTCCTTAGAAAATACTGCTTGATTTAATGTGGCTTTAACAGATATAATTAATAAATATGCACCCTATAGATTATTACTGTGTTAGATATGAAAAAATAGAACAACCTGATAAGACAAAGATAAAAAAAATGTTTAACTCTTTTAGATTAACATTGAAGAATCAACGTCAACAGCTATTGCCATTAAACTTATGCAGGAGTAGTATTCAATAAAAATGCCAGTAGCTATTGGCCTACAGCTGAGGAAGTAACCCCGTTCTACGGTACTATCTTTTGAACATATCTTATTCAGAATAAAACAAAACAAAAATAAATGTTTATTCAGATGTATCACTATTAACACAAAGCAATGATATTGTTAAGGCTGATTTTTTATATTTCATTTCCATTTTTTCAATAATTTATCCAGTTCAACTGAATTTTTTGGTATTTTCTTTCAGAAGTAAATTGGATAACAGTCACTTTGTTACCATGGTTCACATTCAAACTCGATCTTAATTCTCACTACACTTAACTACACTTTTTATTTGAAGTAAAGTTTAGAGTGAATATATTTAAGAGGTTTTGGGATTAAGGATTAAACAGATCGATTATTTCCAGTTACTTTGTTTTGGTTTTAAATTTGTCAAAAGAATATTAAGATTTAAATAAACAAAATCTTCCTCCCAGATTTTAATATAATTAGTGAAAATACACCAATGGTTTTAAATATTTAAAAAAAATATATATCGAACATTTTCACTTTCATTTTCGAGGATGTGCAATGCATGTCTGAGTGGATTATCATTTTTCTTTTGCAACATAGGATATGTTCAACAATTTTAACTGAGATTTTTCTGTGAATATATCGAAAGAATAAGTAGAGAACTATCAGGTAGAAAGTTGCGAACTGGAATAGAAAAAAAAAACATCCAGAAAGATCGAATGGACTATTGCTTTTCTTATGAGAAACTGCCACTTTAGCTCAAATGGCCTATTTTCCGGTTGAAGTCGTCCCTATACAATTCTTAGATCTCGGGCAAAGTACATGTTATAACATTGGATCCGTTCATCACTCCTGTATATTCTTTCATATAAACATTAGAATACATAAGTCTTGTGATGACTTAGGAATTGGTTTCTACATAATGTCTAGTAACCTTAAGTTGAAAGATAAATAAAAAACTTGTGTGGAAGAAAAGGGATATAGGAAAGAAAGGTATGAAATATATTTGTATCGAGATAACCCACTGCAATCATTTGAGTGACCCAAATAGAAATTACTGAAGGTGTTCTCCAGGGAGATATATTAAGCCCCTTATTATTTTTATTACTTATCGCGGATGTAGACACGTTTTATCAAAAAAACGGGTGGCATGGAATGAGGATATCGCCATACGAAGAAATTATGACCCTCATTTACTCGGATGATTTGGTCTACATTGAGGACTCTGTGACTGATGTCCAATCGAAACTAAATATTTTAAATATATACTGCTAATCAAACTCCTTGTCCATTAATATAGAAAAAACAAAATTGTTAAAAACTTATAAGCGTAGGCCTAAAAGAAGCAAAAGGTTATATTTCGAAGGGAATATTATAGAAGAAGTACCTGAATATAAATACCTTGTTTAGTTCATCAGGACTTTTTGACCGTGCCATGAAGCATATAGTATCTATAAGTAACTCAAGCGGTGCTAAATACCTGTGCGAAGGCTAAAATAATCTCCTGGGATGCCAGGCAGAAACTTTACGAATCGACTATGTTGAGTTGTATCCTCTACGCTGCACCTATTTGGGCCGTGAAGCACATAGAGGAATTGGAAAATATACAAGCTAGGTAATACAAGCGACTACTGTGTTTGCAACGAAACACCCCACACTTTATGGTATGACTAGAAGTGGCACCCATTCCTGTGGGATATCACATTTTAAAGCAAACTGTTCTGGCTAATAAAAATACTTTACATGAGTTGTAGTCGCTTCGTGAAACTACTTAATGATATCGTAAGCATCAAAAATAGAATGGGGGAGAGCTTGGATAGATACAGGGAATTTGTCAAGGATAAAGACTTCTTGTTATTACGAGAGTCGACCTATAACCCGTGGTACGGCATGGTCTTCATTAAAACGGATGCTGTTCAAAACTACCTAAAAATCAGTTACCCTATAACTTGAGAATAATTGCCCAACTACGACTTTCCGGTAAATATACAATTACTCTAAATGTCGGTCACAAATATACTTTGGGCCCACAGAAGCTTTGTCCAGCTTGTGATGGAACGGCCCTGGAGGATAGTTACCATTTTTTGACAAATTGCCCCGGGTATTATGAAAACCGAATGCTGAAGCTAAGCAATATTAACCGAAATCAGTTATATGAATTTCTATCTGTACTCTCAGGATTGGACCTTAAATTGTTTTATATATATATATATGTAACCCAAAACCTTTTGCTTTGAGCTGGACACCCATCGTCCCAATAGGAGGTATAGTTTTTGTTTTGTTTTTTAATATTATTAAATATGAAGTGACGTTTTTGATTTACTGTTTTTTTCTGACGAATGTGGATAGCCTAGCTTGGGTATATTGTTTGTTATTAGTTTATATAAACGATCTTTAACTCATCATTTTTATAAAATTACTACAATTTATTATCTGTTTCATGCATTTCACAGGCTAACTCTATTTGTACGGGAGTTGCCTCATAAACAAATGAATAAATTATTATTATTAGTACCCCACTGACACATTTTTCGTTATAAGAAATACCGGTTGTTTTGTTCTAATATAATAGAAAGTGATTTAATACTGTAATAAAATATTCAGTACCAATTCTTTAAGTTGTTTTAGTAATTTAGATTGAATAATATCTATCTTTTTTTATTTTTTCGCCTTTCTAGGCTCAGGCAATAATTTTGATCGAGGCACGGGCCACCATTTGAGGCCCATTTTCATGTAACAGGTATCTGTAGTGCGAGTGAGAAAATATGACAGTGTTTTTTTTACACTCTAATAGTGGAGTAAATCGTGTTAATTGTTCAGTTTGGTGAATGAATAATAGTAACTGATGATTAAATACATTTTATAACTTTCCAGCATACGTTATATAAGTTTATAAATTATATATGTTTATTTATTGGAAATTTCAACTTTATTAAAAAAAAAAAATGATTTCCGGGGATAAATTGTTTGGATTGTGACAAGGGAAAGACCGTTTTACGAAGAATTTTGGATTGTATGAAAGAAGTATTTTTCGAGAAAAAAAAATGTCGCCTTTGTTTTATAAAAATAATTTATTTTATTAAAAAAACATAGATAATCTCTAAAAGCAGTGTACTTATCTGAAATAAGACTCATAAGGAAATGTTTTCCTGTAGACGAACGCCTACAACCAATTATCCACGATTAAATAAAACAATCCAAACAAACTTTGCCTGTGAATAAACGGATTATATATGGTTCTAATTGATTAACATTTAGTAGCTAAGTTTACAAATATTAGATAAGGGTTATAAAACAATTAACAATTAGATATGCTCTGTCGGGAATATTTCCTTCATTTAGGATAGCCTGTTTAGTCTGCCTCTTTTTTTCAAGTAGCTTCGCCATGGGTTCTGTAATCATCAATTTTTTATTTTTCACACATATAAATGAATTACTTACAAAGTGGACTATTTCAAAAGCGATACATACAAATGGATTCTAATTAACCATGCATGCATATTAAAGCAATAATTATTCCTGGAATTTGGTAAGCTTCAATTAAAAATAAATTGACAATATTTGCTCTTATGTTATGCATACAGTACACTAGACTAGTTTACTAGAAATAATCGTATAGTCCTTTACAATTTATGATAATTTTTTTTATACCCACCCAAAAAATTAAAGTTAGAGAACTGAATTAACAGACTAATTCTTAAATAGATTAAATTTATATATATATCCTTTAATAATACCTCACTTATTCCTGTCGAACAGATCCGTTACTTAGGACTACATCTCGACAAACGACTGACATGGAATCCTCATACAAGACTAAAAAGACAAGAAACTGCTCGTAGATTCCGACTATTGCAACATTTACTAGACAAACGGTCTAAATTGCCAATCCATTACAAAAGACTGATCTACATGACTATTATAAGGCCTATCTGGACATACGGAGTTGAGCTTTGGGGCTCCACTGAACCATATTTTACATTAAATCTCAAGGCTGCTTAAAAATGTAAATGATGAGTATATCATCATAAATATATAATAGTTTTATTGCATAATTATAATAAAGGCCTAGTGAATCCGAAGGTTCGATGCCGACACCAACAATCGTTCCCCACACACATCCGTCCAGTGTCACATGTGCAACGCTGTCCTCCCATCTACGTTTTGGTCCACGTTTACCCTTCGGTTGTGTTAACACATTTTAGGAATCCGTTTGTTACTAAGCCCTACAACCTTACACGCCCATCTAATACGTCGCAATGCTAAATCATGAATTTTATTTACCGTGTGCAGTTCCCTCAGTTCAGTGTTATCTAGCTTTCGGAATTCTCCCGTTCATTCATTATTTTTCGGTCCGACTATTACCTAATTTTCAAAAACTTTATTTTCAAAAACCTTAAGGCGCTGTTCTTCTCTTAGTGCTATGTTTCGTATCCATAAAGCAGAATGAGAAGAATATTTTTTTTAGTTCTATAAAAGTCGCGAGCCAAGCAACCTATATGCCATATATTTCCTCCTGTATCTATATCACCGAAGTTGCTCCTGTTATCCGTATTATTTCGAGACCTAGTTCCTTATTGGATTTTATCAACGTCGTTGCACTTATTTCTATAGTTTTCTTGTCTTCACGTAATAATACCAAATCATCAGCATATCTAAGTACCGGTATTGTCTTTGATAGAACAATGGAAATTTGAAGAGGCGTCAAACAGGGTTGTTCACTATCCTCAATTTTATTCATCTGCTTACTGAATTATATGTTTAACTAACTAAACCGGTAAAATAAAATAGCATAACTATAAATGGATACAAATTAACGAATTTGAGGTTTAGGGACGATATATTTATTTTCACTAATTCATTAACTGAGACGAAGTAAGTGGTCAGCGAACTCTTTGAGCAGTGTTAATCATTGGGGTTGAATAGTAATGTCGATAAAACAAAGATAATGACAAATTTATAGAAAGGAGAGGTCAAAGTTAATAACTAGGATATCAGTTTTGTCTACTAATATATTTATTTAGGACAATCCATCTCATTTAAAGATAAAAATGGTAGGATTAACATGGGATGAAAAAAATTCTGGTACATGAAACAAAACAATTCAAAGATTAGAGGCAAAGGTATTGGAAACATGTGTACGCCCGGTAATTTTATAGAGATCTCAGACTCAGGGAAGAGAAAACAATTATGAAAAATTTGCAAGGACAAAACTGCAGTTTTCATGAAGTATGATAGGTATCAAAAGAAAAGTCCACTTCAGTAACAGAAAAGTACAATCTAGAATCAAAGTTAAAATTCTACCAAAGGAAACACATCAACTAAAATGGAGATGGGCTGGTAATGTTGCTTGACTTGATAGCAGAAGATAGTCCCAAATTGCAGCAGACTGGATGGAGAGATGGAGAGAAAGACAAATTACAAGATGGTGAATGATTTGAGTGCAAAGAGTGAGAGACTGTTGGTCTACTATGGATCTATGGAGTAGAGTAATAAAAACCTATAATAAACTACCATTCATCAAGTGTTTAAACACAAATTATTATTTTATTTTAAATTAATGTGAAAATTTTAATCAATTACTACTAGAATTTTTGTGGATTCTTTATTTTTTTAAACCTGACTTCTACCTCCCAATGGCTTTTGGTTAAGTAAAGATTGAAAATCAAAATTTTATTATTTTTTAACCAAAAATGGATTTTAATATTATTATTATTATAGGTATAATATTATTAGTATTGTCAGGTCTTTGAAATAAAAGTAAATCCCTTACTAATTTTCAGCACTGAAAATTCATTCATCTTCAACTTTTACATCTACACTTATCTAAAACAAAGCACATATTCACTTTAATTTATTTTTAATTTGATCGAATCAATTTAATTTACCTGTTTTAATTAGATCAAGACTAACCCAGGGTTACTCGTTTCATCCTATACAAACTTCATGGACTTTATAATAAAAACTGAAATTTACATATTCTACAACTAAAATTGAACTACTTCCTTTCAAAATCAAGGCCAATTTTTCGAATTCCTTCACTTTCTTTCACGCTTTATTATATTATAAAAAGTTGAATGTTGGATATTTATTTACCCCATTGCGTTATAATTTATTATTAAATTTAACATTATGACATCCCAATTACTTGACAATCTTCAGTTTAATTATATAGCCAATATTTTATGCATTCACAATTACACATATACACAACACCACTGTCACTCCTCACGGCCAAAAAATGTACGAAGGAAGAATTAAAGTAACACAAAAAATATATCGACATTCAAAATTCTCAAATCATGTTTGTCTGAATTGTTTTAAACATGTTAAGTACATTTTATGTATATAATCAATTTCATAGGGAATTACACCTATTAATTGTATATAATTACCAAACTAGGATCATGAACTAAATGTTAAACTTTTCTATTTTTATTTATTTAAACCTGAATTATATTATTAAAATATTTAATTATGCCATAATATAACAATTCATCTTCCTCACAACACGAAATCATAGTATTCGGTCGAATAATGCTTTAATTTTTCACAACATTCTATTCCTGTTCACATGTGATGTAGTTTAATGCTTTTATCCTATAAATGGCTAAAACTTACTTCGACACTCACTTCCTGTATGGATATGGTAGTAATTTTACAATATAGAAAATATTTGTATCCTGACATACACGTTTTCCAGGAAGACATGATTAGGGATACATTGATCAGCCTAGAAAAAGTCGCTTACTACATTCATGTGAAAGAGCACTATATATATTAAATCGTTATTAAAAAAGATTTAACCCTCTATAGCCCGGGGTTGCCTTTGGATTCTTGGATAATATTTCTCCGCATGTCCCTCCTTAGCCTTCTGTCTTCAGTTAGTTACTCAGCAGCCTTAGGTCATCCTCAACATCCAGCCATCCTCTTCTCGCCCTTTCTCTTCTTCTGGCCATATAATATATTGTTTTGGAGTATCTTTTTTGGTTTCTGTCATCCAGTATCCACATACTCGTAACATGCCTCAGCCATTCGATCCGAAGAAATTTTATAGAGCTTACAATTTCTGTATTATTTCGTAATCCATAGAGCTCTTTATTTGTTCTTATCTTCTATTCTTGAATTACTTCGTCGAACAAGGGGCCAGATATGTTTCTGTCCTGATATGTTTCTCAAGTATTTTCCTATCGAAATAATAGATTTACCTTGTATATTGTTTAAAATTTCTTTGATTTAATTAAATTTTATTCATTAATTAAGATATTCGGCACTGAAATATCAGAGGCTCTTTACAAGACTAAGTCATAAGAATAAATATATATCGCTGTTTTGCTTGAATTGTGGAAAATCTGACTAACAAGTTAGTGTTATTTTGTGTTTGAGCTATTTCGTAGATTGTACTGTAGACTGGAGTTCATTTGTAACAGCTCTATTAGTTTTAGGAAAGTAAAGAAAGTAACAGTCTACGTTACTATCTTTGAAATACGTCCGGTTCCAAATATAATCAAAACGTTTACTTGTAAGATGTGCCACTCAAGCAAAACAGATATTTATCGGAAATATTTATAATAGGATTCACGTAATTCATATCAGTTTTTTTTTAAACCCACACTCAAGATTCAACCCCATTATTTATGTATATCTAATATGCAGTTTTGTCATTCATTGATTTTGTTTGAAGTCTTAGGTATAGGTATACAACGCTCTGATGCGAGTAATTTAAGTTTCAAGAAGTTTTAATGGGAACCGATTCTTCCATTGCACAGTGATTAATTTCATAATTCAACCCTAGACAAACTATTTAGCAAACGGATTGGAAAAAATATTGTACTAGAAATCCAGCTAAATTCTGACGAACTATTATTGACTAGCTGATCTCATTGTTACACTTAGTTGAGGCTTTTCTATAATCAACCAAGTCACTGGTTGTTTAGGTCCTGTAAATAGTTTCTTAGAAATTTTACAGGACTAAATCAGCAATTTCTTCCACCGCAGGAGATATTTGGTGGATTTTCTCATTCCCAGTGGCCAATCGTTTTTACACGAGATACTGGAGAACTTTAGGTCCTTTCTTAGTTCAGTGACCATAAAAAATATTTGTTCCAACCGATGCTCGCATATATAAATGACTCATTCACCTGATCACGTGGTTCTACAATCATTAATTGGTTTTAAGTTCCTCAAGAAGTGTTACTTGTTTATTAAAGTTTGTTGTATAGCTCATTTGAGAAACTTCCTTGGTGTTACCTTATTCCTACTTGCTATGGGATTAGTTCAGCATGGGTTTTTCTTTTCATCTTGATTTTTATATCCTTAGCATATATTCACCAAATTTCATTCATAGACGTTTTTCTATTTTTCCTCATTAACAATATGTTAACGACACCATGGGATGAGGAATGTCGACATTTTCTCGAGAAAAAAGTTTTTTATTTTCTCTCAAATACAAGAAAATTATACTAGAATTGGAAAAATCTGAAACCAAAAAAGAAATACTTTCACAATTTTTATAATAAAATACCTGATATGCTATAATTAATCTAAGCTACCCTTTCCTGCGGGTTTTGACCCTGGAAATTAGAGGATTTCGGCTTTAACAGATGATAACACAGATATTAGCTGGTTTGAAAGAAAAAAACTTTGTTTATAATATTTATAGATCATAATTAGAAATAATAAAATATTTGATAAATACTTAAAAGGGGGTTTTGTCTGATGACAAAGGAATGAGGATCGTGAACGAAAATTCCACAAGTTACTTTCCCCAAAAACGTATTAATTAATTCCATTAGATAAGGATAAGGATTATTCTGTCATAAGATAAACCACGTCATATGAGAAGCTTTAATATTAAGTTTGCAACTTTGAATTTATTAAATTTTGATTATCTTTATATTTTCTTTAAAATTTAAGTAGTTAAGTCACAACAGTGAGAATAATTAACCCTAAAGTAAAGATTTTGAGGAATATATTGAGTAATGGAGCTACTAAGAAATAGTATTTTAAAAAAATACTAAAACTACTGCATACGAAACTGAATTGATATTGCAAATAGTTAGGTAGTAACGATCCGTGTGAAAATATTTCCTTCTGAAAAAAACCAACACAATCCCAAGTTTGTTTCGAAATTTTTCGAAACTAAAATCTGTTTTAGGTAGAAAGAGTGAATACATTTCCCTTTCTGTATTTCTGCTCATGACAACTGGAGTTTTCCCTTGGCGAATCGGCTTGAGCATTAGACACCAGCGTGACGTTACATGAAGAAAAGGGGAACGAACTCAACTCGGCCACGGTTTTCTCAATACGGTGTATTTCAGAGTAGAAAAATATATATTAGCAAGTCTAATACAAATAAGGATAGTGCATAAATTATTGATTTTGCAATTTATATAATGAATAATATTTCATTATACATACAAAGTTTTATTTGTGGCCGGTTTGAGGAAGATACTGTCTAAAAATTGGTATATTTACTTCATATGCTTCATGATCCTGTGGGATATTTTATAGTAGTTTCATAATAGTACTCATAAGCAGTAATACTCTGTAATATAAATTATGGCTGTGATAAATAAAGAATTTAGGGTACTTATTTAATTAATTATGAGAGATAGTTGACCGTGGATGATGAATGAGGAGAAGATGGTTGGGGGTGCGGTCAATGAAAAACACAAATAAGTTCGATTAACTTATTTTAATGTGCCAACGTTTCGGCTAGAGTTTCTAGCCTTCTTCAGGGCTAAAAACAGAACAAGATAACAACCACAGTAAGTATAGAAAAATAAAAAAAAATAAAAAGGAAGTATAAACAGAATAATTTTACACATAAAATGAATAATTTTACAAAATAGAATTAATAAAATGAAGTGATGAGAGAAGCGGGAAATAAAATGTATACATAGGTAATTGAAAAAGTGGGTAAAATAACATAATTAAGGAAATGAAATAAAAATGAAGTTATATAGTGCCAAGAAGTATGAACATATTAGTTATTATTAATATAAAATTTAAATATAAAAAGGAAATGAAAATTGAGAGGAAGAAAATGTATGTAACAATAATAGATGATAAAGAGGCAAATTATAAGTATAGTGAACAAAACTTATAACGCGGGTAAGGAAAATGGATAAAAGTGGAGAAAATAAGGGGTAAGAGTAAAATAAAGAAAGGGGAAAGAAAACAAAAAAAGAATAAAAACGAACCTGTTCGCTGGAAGATCAAACGCCTAATGTATACTGCACTAATGACGGCCAAACTCAGAATTAAAAAAGCCGTTACAACAATGACTAAGTGTTTTTTTATAAAGAAAACGTTACGAGAGGGTGAAAATAAGAAATAAAAAGTAGAAAAATTTTAGAAGAAGAAAGCGTGTGAGAGGGTGATGAAAATGGTGATAGGAAGAGTAAAAAATTTAGGGTACTGTTCCCCAACCTTTCGACCTTGTACTACTTTTGTAATTTTGGTTTTATCACTGATTATACCTTGTAAAAAACATTGACTACACTAATGACTAGTAACGGGCAGTTCTCTCTCCACTCAATTGACAATGTTTAAATTTTACGGCCTAGAATGGAGAACAAATTAACGAATGCGGACCATTAAATGTCCCTCATCGAATGATAAATTTAGCCCTTAGAAGAAACAATACAAATGTTGAACATTGTGAAACCATTTTAATGGTTTTAGTTATTTTATAAATACCTCCTTCAAAAACATATACACAATAATGAAAAGTAACAAAATATTTATTTTCGAGGTTTGTAGCCTGCAAAAACTTAAGCTGCTTGTTGGACTGGGTATAGTCCAAGTCCAATAAAGCACGTACTCCATTTAACTTCTCCCGTCCTGAGGCTGCGCTTACCATATACCTCTTAAGCTTACCATACTTTGGGAAATACTTAGGGCTTTACATTATTTGGTAAATTATAGTAGTGGTTCATAGAATCATAAGCAAAAATGTTTACGACTGCAGCGATTTTTTCCAGCAATATTTCTCTGATGTAAAATCGCTTTCTACCCAAAAATACGACACTTAAGAATGTTCTCAGTCACAAAAAGTAATAAACAATAAATATACAAAAGTGACTATTGGAATTTCATTGAATAAAATGTTGCAGATTCGGCAACTTATCACTAAAATGATTTCTTGTGTGTTGCTAGCACATATTCACCAAATTTCATTCATGGTTCAAGTGTTGTTGGAATGCAGAAATTTTCTGGAGAAAAACGTTTTTAGCAGAATAAAAGTTTTTTTTTCTCAATACAAGAAAATTATACTAGAATTGAAAAATTCTGAAACCGAAAAAGAAATACTTTCATATTTTTTATAATTACATACGTAATAATTAATCTAAGCTATAGTTAATCTATTTTTTACTTTCCTGGTGGTTTGCGCTGGGTAGTTGTGACACTGGATTTCATTAGAAAATCCTATTCCTTGGCCTTTCTTGACATTTCTTTGTCGATTACTAAAATGATTATGGTAAAGAAATCAGACGCAAAGGAATAAGGATTTCGGCTTCGCTGGGTTATCACCTGTCTTGAAAGAAACAAACTCTGTTTATAATATTTATAAATCATCAATAAGGAAAACCTGAAATTATAAAATATTTGATAAATGCTTACAACAAGGTGGTTTTGTTTGGTGACAAAGGAATGAGGATCGCGAACGAACATTCCACAAGTTACTTTCCACAATAACTTACTAGTTAATTTTGTTATACAATAAAGTAACTGATTGAAAATTTTTGTAAAGGATATACATTCTAAATCATTGATAAATGTTATTGAGATTTACAACGGTATATTACATAATACATTTAGTAAATATAATCTTGGTTAAAATGGAGTTTTACAGGCGTGTAGAGCAACTACCCATTGTTAGCACTCTAATGACATTTTACATTAGCTGATCTCGCGGCTATCTTCTTTTCAGGCGCTTCGGAGGATTGTCAGGAATGGAAGAGGATGCAAGGTTAGAAACTAGGGAGTTTGAGTGGTTAGGGAGTTTATAATGGAAGGAGTGATATCTGGTTCGGGCTAGATCGGTTACATAGGGAACATTGAGGTCTTTATGTATGATTTTATTTGTGACAAAGTAAGGAGCATTGAGGATTTTACGAAGGATTTTGGATTGTAAGGATTGAATACGAGAGGAATTTGAAGGTTTAGTGGAGCCCTAAAGCTCAACTCCATATGTCCAGATTGGCCTTATTACAGTCATGTAGATCAGTCTTTTGTAATGTGTTGGAAGTTTAGACCGTTTGTCTAGTAAGTGCTGTAATAGTCGAAATCGACATGCAGTTTCCTGTCTTTTCAGTCTTGTGTGAGGATTCCAAGTTAATCGTTTGTCCAAATGCTGTCCAAGGTAGCGGATCTGTTCGACAGAGGTAAGAGTAACATTATTAAATGAAACTGTAGGGCAGTCGGTAGGTTTACGACGAAGGGTAAAGATGATTTGATGGGATTTGTTGGAATTTATCTTAATCCTCCAATTACGACACCATTCTTCAAGGGCTGTGATATGGAATTGGAGAATTTGGGATATAATTAAAGGATTATTATTAACTGCGAGCACACATATGTCATCGGCATACGTGTTAGGATTGGTTGGAATGTCAGCTGTATAGACGGTGTAGAGGATGGGACGGACCAAGGATACTACCTTGAGGAACACCAGCGGACTGAGAATAGAGGGATGAATAGGAACCATTGTGGTTTACCTGGAATAATCTATCATTGAGAAAGGAACGAATGATGAGAATGATGATCACGTGTGCCAGACTCGATCAAAAGCTTGTTCTACATTGAAAGAATATGTCATTGTTTCTTGACAAGAAACAGTAGTAAACTTACAAAGATATGTATCTGGCGTGACAATTAAACTTTTGAGGAAGTGTGAGGATCAAAGTGTGGGTAGAGATAAAATGAGTCCTGAATAACTAGCTATTCCATAAATTTATCCATTTATCCAATATGTGAATATTGATGTGACACAGCTATTTTTTGAAATATCACCAGCAAACAATTACATTTATTAGTTTAATCTTCAAGTACAAACAAATTATTCACTTGACATAAAAGAGGAGAAAATAATTGTTAGAATTTTATCCAACATTTGAGAACATTAAACAAGGCCTTGAGTATTCAGTATGGCTAATTCAGGCTACAACGTAAAAGAGATCTTTGCACATCAAAACGAGATACTATAACATTAATGATGCGTTATTAGGCGAGACTGTGATTTCACCGTTTTGATGTAAATGGAGCGTCAATAATTATCTATGACAACCTTGAATTTAGGAAATTCAGTATAAATATCAGTTCCAAAGGAATTTCTGTACTGACTGAAATAAGATTTTTGAATTTACAAGTACAATATACATATATAATCTTCAGATTGTATCTAAACTAAAATTAGCTGATCTGAGTTGACCAATGCGTAGGGAGTGAATGCGGGAATTTGTAGTGTGTCTCATACCAGTATTCGATATTGTGAGTTAGAATAAATTCTTTTCTTATGATAGCGCACTGTAAGAGAACTATGGTGATCCCATTATTAGAAAACAAAACCACAATACACTAGTTTAACATGTGTACTGAACAACTAAGTAGGGATTAGGGATCTGGGGTGCCAGCTCCTTTTACTTAATGTGGTCAAAAGTAGTTTAGGTTGGTTTAGTAGTGGTTGCCTCTAAGAATAACTGGAAAATTTTAGAATTTTTTGTCTAGCGACCTAATTTGAATTTAACAAAATTTAATAAAACAATAATGATGATATAAATAAAATAAGAAAAAAATACACCTATGTAAGCATGTATGAATATTTATTATTTACAGGTATATGGAGGAAATGGGCATATAATTGCTGTTTTAATGTTGTTAGCTTTACGAATGGTCATGGGTAAGTAATTCCTAAATGAGGTAGTTCAACAGTAAACGATTTGTTGAAGGAAATGGTAATATCGGAAGAGATGTGCAAAGGTGACCCGTTACTGTTCTTTGTATCTCTAGTATCACGTATCGATTTATTTTAACTTTTCTGATTTCTGACGTATCACGATCCTTTCGTGTATTTATTGAGATGCAAAAAATGAGAATGCTATCGTTTTTAATTTCGCGTGTCAATTTATCGTAAGTTTTTAGTTTTCTAACGATCTAGAGTCCCTCTCCCTTTTAGAGGTATTTAAGATAGCACATCGCGTTTCGATTTATTTTATTTTCTTGGATTTTTGCCATATTAAGGTCCTTTCAAATGCTTGAAGAGATGCACAAAATGAAAATACTATAGATTATAAGATCGCGTATAGATTTATTTCAACTTTTCTGATTTCTGACATATTATGGATCCCTAATATGTTTTGGAGATGCAGGAAATGAAAATGTTTTCGATTTTAAGATGTATCGATTTATTTAATCTTTTCTGATTTCTAACATATTAGAGGCCTACAAGTTCTGTTGGAGTCTAATTAATTGCACAACCAGTTCGTTCCAAAGCGTAATCTTGTATCATCTATCTTTTATATAATGATTTCACTGTTGTAAAATATCTTTGTCGTTAATAGATGACCGTGAGAGTGGCGGTCATAAGTCTCGGTACCTTTGATTGAAATTTTGTTGTTTAAGTAAGTTACTTTTTCCTTCTAGTATAACCATGGATTTATTATATCTTATATACATTATACAATAAACTAGACCAACTATTTATACTACTATAGACACAAAATATATGATAATGAATTTCTAAATACTGCTACGGTTAGTATCTATTTTTACATAATAATTTTCTTTTATTTATTAAAAACAATAATATAAAATGAATAATAACAAGTTAAAAGAATAAAACCATATTTTTAAAACCTAAAATTACCCTATTTATTCACAAAGGAAAAAAATCCAAATAAAAACGGTAACACAGTATGAACTTGTCTTGATTCAAGACACGAATTATCCTCAACTAGTGGGGCTGTCAGTTTTTAGCGAAATACTTTCATTTGTAAAAGTTTCTTCGATCACATAATCCTTTCTAAAAACTTTTGTTTTTGCAACGTTGCCCGTGAAGAGCTCATAGTCAATGAGGCAGGTCTGAGCAGATGTACTAGTGGAATACGCTATACTAGGAAATGTGCTTGTCTCAGTGGATTTTTCATCCTAAAAAAAATATATGACTGCTATAGAATATTTTCATAATTAAAAATAAATACTAAAACATTTAAAAGAAACGTAAATTTGATTACATTTTATAATACAAAAGCTGTAGAAATTTCATATTATTATATAGTAAAGAAAAAGTGAAGGATGCATTTACTGACTCAACAGTAGCCAAGAAATTAATGACCTAATATCTTCTTTAATATTCTATACTTTTCATTATGTCCCGTATTTACGTTTCGCACCCCTTTCTACTCCGTCTCCAGAATTATATTCTCTAAATTAACAATTTGTTTTTATAATGGCCTTTTCTGAAATGCCGAGGGAGGAGGGGTTCCCCTACAGATAACTAACCTATTCTAACTAGAGTGATAGGGTTAAGTTTTCATTCCGTTGGACTGCTATGGAATAAAATTCAGTCCCCACAGGCTGGAATCGAACAGGACCTGAAGATGTCGCCTCAACTCCTTCATCTACAAAAGGCCTACTTATTTCAACTATTCATTTATTTTACAATTATTAATTATCCGTTTCTCTTTTGGAATGCCGAAAGTCTAAATAGTCACAACGATGGTTTTTAAAATATTATCCTTCGGTTGGGCATCGAATGTTTCAGGTTTTTTCCTTTTATTTAAAAAACTAATTATCCATCTACATTAGTCCGGGTGCTCAATTAGGTCTCTAGTGGAGGTGCGGAATCGAATGGGTCGGCGATTGAGAATCAGTAGGGATAGTAAGAACATGTAACAGTATGAATTATAAAACAAGAGACATTTGTTGTTTCACAGATTTCGTTGAGAAAAAAAAAATTTACTTGTCTTTTGTAGGTGGCTGAGACCCTTAATTGTTAATCTATGTTAATTCATCTGGTTATTAAGATGCAAAGATGGATTTACATTTCGGACGTCTCCTAGGCCTAAATGTTTTTCCCACGCCCTCTTCCTAACATCTCAGGAGGAAGCAGATTTCATTGAAATCAGTGTTCCCACGTATCTACTCATAAGCCATATCCTCCTTGCTATTCTACATTCTTAACCATTCTCTTCATAATTTTTTTTCTCTTCTTCATCATATTCTCGAAACTCCAATTTCTGCACTACGGAAGATTTTATTAATTTGACGATATGGCCCTCATGTGATGACCGATTAGATGATTAGATTTTAGTATAAATTACTTTATAATAAAAAAAAATTAAAATTGATATCCATTAACGGTACTGATACCTTCAAAGCAGTGGCATGATCGACTATCGTTGAAAGAATTTCATGCGAATCAGTTTTAGGTACCATGGAACTGATGCTGGGTGCGTAGATGGATAAAGTAGTTTCTAAGCAATCTCTTGTTCCAGTACTGATAGACGTTGTCACGCTTTCGGGAGATAACGATTCCTTCAGGTTGTAGGCTATAAACCTGTATTTAACTTCTCCCGAGTCTTTCCTAGAGTCATACAAAACAATATTAATTAAAAATACAAACAGATTTTCTGAATTCATGAATCATTTCGGGAAGTTGGAATTATTTGAGCAATATGATGATGGTTATGAAGGGATAAAGGGGGGATAAAAATACAGTGACGATTTATTGAGTAAGGGATGCAAACGGTTCTTTCCATTTTGTAGGCATCAAGTCCATGAACACAGAAAGAGAAAAAAAAATAACTGCTTATTTCACCCCAATATTTAATTACTTTCGCTATGATGTACACAGGTAAGAGTTAAATTGATGACTTTGCCATCCATAAAAAGAGGGAATAAAGAATGATGGATGTTCCAGAAGTTAAATTTTTTTTTATAGTACTTTCAAATAAAAAAAAAATTTCTATTAGAATATGGTTAAATTTTCCTAGATTATACAAGCGATAATCATTTAATAAGCACGCTCCCTGGACGTTATTCTACAAAAAAATAAAATGAATGAATGAAAGAATGAAATGAATGAAAATCCACATCTCAGGAACTGTTAGACGTACAGGTGCCTCTAGAATTAGTTAATAATTGAAAAAAAAATTTTTTTTCTGTGTTATAAGGCATTAAAGTTTATCAGAGATTATGTACTTCTAATAATTTTTTGAGGGGCTCTAAGCAATGGTCATACGAAATATAAAACCAATAATAAATTTAGAAATACTAATTATAAAAACTATTCAAAAAGGCCTGTCTATTGAAAATTATCAAAATAAAAATTCTAAATTTTCTTAATCATATTTTGTCTCGTGCAGGTTTTATAAGCTATCCGAGATCAATGTCTAAACTGTTGCAGGCAGTGCAGTGTTGCAAAATCATAATCTAGCTGACCAACAGTTAAAAGTGAAATTTTAAACATTAGAATCAAAATATGTGTAAACACTAGTTGAAGAGAGATTAAGAGAGGGACAATTATTCATACTAGAACAATGTCTCACCGCCTTTGGACATTTCAGAACATACCTTCGATGTTTATAGAGTCTGAGCAAATTTTTTTACTTCATTCTATGAGTCATTACTTGTTCTGGCTGATGTTATTAAAGATTTTAATTTAAAAAAAAAGTTGAAACATTTGTTTTCCTAATTTATATAAAATTGAGACTTTGGAAGTTCTCGGCGCTTCTCATTTACCGTGTCACTGGCATTAAAAGGCAGTAGCGGACGAGTGGGGGGCGCTGAGTGGCGGTCTCTGGGCCACTGCCGTTTTAACCTTCGGTTAGGATGGGTAATACTAGAAAGGGATTGTGCTAGGAGATTATGATAAAGAATGAGTTTCTCATGGAATGTGGTGAATTTGGATTTAATAAGTTCTGAGACAAATGGGATATTTATATATGTCCGATCACGGATTGATCAGCATGCTGTGTAATGTGGCAACCCGATGTATTTGGGCAGCATGAGTGAATAAATTTCTTTCTCTTCTCTCCTCATTATTATTATTGGTAATTATGATTAATGGTTATTAAGTATTATTGGTTAGATAGTGAGGAGTATTGACTATTTTCCGAACAACCAAAGTTTGAATTCAAATCCAAAGATTGAAAGGATTTCATGTTTGAGTTTTTAGCTGTCCCCCCATAAGTGCAGATTGGTTTTACCATTGTCTTGGAAGTAGTAGTTTGATAGCTTGAAGTTAGTGGATGGGATGGGATTATTCCGGGTGTGGAGAGAATGTATTAGAAATATGTTTGGCGAATTCTTCTGCTTTGTCTTGGTAAGACGCTGCCCAGGAGCTATCATCTCACCGGAGGGGATGGTAAACATCTTGGTATTTTAGAATTTGTATAGTGATATTCCAGAGCGAATAGTCACAGGTAAAAAGAGAGGATAGATAAGAATAAAGGATTAGGAACGGAAGGTGGCTGATTCTCGTTTTAATTGCCTGCAGTAGTAGTTATTGAAGCGATAGGTTGGGTGTCTGGTATGTTGCTTTAGTAACCTGATACGGAGTTCGATGATTAAATTTTACTACAATATGTATATATATTATTTACTTCAGAAAATTCTAATATTTGGGTCTATCTAGAAATATGCAAATAAAGTCGGTTTTATTCCTCCTCAAATGCACTAATTCAAGATTAGTTCGCAAATTTTCCAAAGATATTCAGAAAACTGATTAAAACAACCAAAGATGTAGTCGTATTAGAACTAAGAAAAATATTGAGCGTAAACATACTGTCTGAATTCCGTTACAAAACTTAATCAGTAGAACGAAACATTCGTTCAATTTCCCTGACACTCAATTGCATAACGTTGGATTTTCTAGCGTTCCGATTTGCTGAAGGGAACAGCCCCCATAAGTTCCTCATTGCTTCTCCACACTTTTTCTTCCTCATTATATAACTTATTCAAACATAATTAATTTCAAGACACAAAAAACAACAGAATTGGTTAAACAAGCCTCATAATTTTCATAATATCTCTTCTTTTATAGACAGTATCTTAAATAGTTAATAAATATTAGTAAGATTTTTATAGTGGAAATAAGGAAGTAGTTCGAATTGTAATTTACAACCGATCATAATACTTACTTTATATTTTCAAGAGGTTCAAAAAGATAGACCGTGTCTTCTATTAATAACCATTTAAAAATAAAACTCCAGTTATACTTCTACTTCCACGAATGGTACATTTTTCAGAGGACTAGAAGTTCGCTTTTAGTATGTTTTTATCTTATTTAGGCGCAAAACATTTTGTGCAACTTAACATCATCTTTTTTCGTATTTCATCGCAGCTTTTGCTCATTATGTTACGAGTCTAGCTGTACGCTTCGATGGCAATATTTCTCTTTAAAAATAAGAGAGAGGCTATCCAATGTCCTGAATAATGTACCATATCTCTTTCGATTTTTATTAATATTTATTATTTTGCATTAACTGGTATACTATATGAAAACAGTTGTTTAAAAAAAAATATTATAACTTTACAACATATGGTATATAACATATGTTTCCAAAAAAGTTTGAGTTTCAATTAATTTTTTTAAAATAACATTCCTCATACTTACATGTTACCATATTTTCACTAAAACTGTCAATTTATGTGCTGGATATTTTAAATTTATAACTAACCATTTCGTCTACATCTCTGTCTTTAATAGGTAAGAGTATTAAAGATTCAATGTGATTTTCATTATTTTACCTTGAATTAAAAAACCGCACTGTAATGGAACCCTAAATAAAACTTTTTCTTATTAAAACAATTTATCTTAATTTTCACTCCTACTTTACTTATCAAATAATTAGTTTGAATAAGTCAAATACATTACTTTTCCACTAGGTTTCCTTCAAATGAAGCAATGTTATCTAGATCAAGGATACTGCATATGGTCTTTTCAGTATCTCCACTTATAGCGGGTTCGATTTGATGTTTCCTGCAATTAAAATTAATTGTAATTACTACAATGTCATATCTTATGATCAAATTATAACGGTACCTGTTAATGTAAAAATAGTAAGTATTTACTAATACATAAGAGATACAGATATAGGCTCCTGCCCCACAATTCGCAAAAAAAAAATTCCATAGAAATGGTTTCTATCTTTTGGATACATTTCAAATAGAAATTTATGAATTTTATGAATGAATAATTACTATATTGTTAATGAATTAAATAACGTTCACTTAATAGCATCACAGTTAGGTACATTTGTATTTGTATTATCAGAAAATAATCTTTAGGGAAAGCGCTAAAAAAATGATAAAAATAAATAAATAAAATTAAAACCTTATTAAAAAGCTATATATTTAATCTGTACCTAAGGCCGATGAAGAGAGGAATTCTACTTTATTTTACGTTTTACTTGGAATCTTGAGAAAATCTACGGGCTTCCACGGGACTGCGTCATTCTTTTGTGTTTCCATTGAGGAGAAATGAATTTCGGATTATAAAATAATTACTTATTTAATTGTTAGACATATATTGTTTCCTTTAGTATAAAAATATGCTTAATATAGAATATAAAGTTACACAAACAATAAAAATTGTCTCCATTTTAAAGGAAGGCGGCGCCAGTACTATAATGATCCACTTCGTATTGATTAATGTAGAAATATGATTGTAAGTCTTCGAGTATCAAATATCAAATCATGATTTTTATGTTTTTTTTTTAAAGTAATACTGTAGGTCAAATAATCGGTTCTCAAGAAATGTCTTCTGATCTACGCAACACTTCGCCATTAATTTCCATTAATTGCCTCTTCTCATTCCTCCACGTCAAATAGTCCACTCACCACTCTTTTGTCTTTTCGTTCAGAGCTTTATGTGTTTATTTCAGAATCCTTTAATTGTTATTGAAGAGGAAATTACTCAGATTTTTTTCTAAATAATAAAATTGCTTTATTATAGTTAGACTCTAATTTATTTTTTTAAATAAAGTCAATAAAGCAACAAACATAAGTTTTATTTCCATAATTTCCAAAGTTATTTTGATTCAATAAATTTTCTGAATTCTTATTTTCTTCATAAATAGTTTATGAAAATGTTATTCTACAGTTTCTTTAATGAATGAGGAGGACAATCCTTCTTGAAATATAGTTTGATATTGTTCCAAACCACTTTTCTCAGTCATGTTTTCAGATTAAGAAAGAGATATTATTATCTGTTATGACCAACTAATCAATGTTTTTCTAATAAAAACCTAGAAATGCCACCGGTGGACTTCATCCTTGGACTATAAATATAAGGAACACGAAATATCCAGACGCTAGAGTTTGAAGATCATCTAATCATCTAATGATTCCTTCGAACCAAGAATCGATATTTCCTTGCAAAACTTCTGTATTGTTAATTTCAATTATATTCTAGTAAGGGAATTTCATTCATTCGGAGAAAATTCCGTATTCTACTTTTCGATGAAAATACACGCTTTGATGTCCTCTGATTCCAAATAACCAGTTTTTGCAAAATGATTTTTTTTTTTTTGCGGGTAGGTGGAAATCCATCTCACCGTGCCAGCGACCATACCACAAACCAACATCGGGTATTAGCCTACGAGTCCTCCTCCCGGAATCTGCAACCTCCCAATGCTGTTGCCACTGATCGATGATTATTTTCCGCTCATCTCCTCTGGAAACGTGAGACCGTCATCTATAGTGCCTACTTCTTTCTTCAACAAGGAGTTCCTGTGGAGCATTCCGATTATCACGCACACTGCCTCGTAGGAAACAGTCCGAAAAGCACTTGCCGTCAAGGAAACTCTGCGATAAACGGAAACCATCTGTCTCCTGTATGATTTGGTAACCATCGGATCTTTCCAAATTGGAGTTGCATATAACATAATTGAGGAGAGAACTGTAGCAAGAAGTCTTCTGCGACTTTGCCTAGGACCTCCAACATTTAACATAAGTGACATTAAGCATGATACTTTAGCAGATTGGACGCTGATAAATTCCGTGTGAACATTAAAGCGGAGACGTGCATCGATAGCGGCTCCTGGGTATTTTAAACAAGACTAGCAGCGAATTTCGTGCCTACCCACCGTGATAGAGATGGACTCAGTTAGCTTCCTGCCAGTTACTAGGAGAACCTCGGTCTTGTGATCTACACGTTGTAGGCCTAGCGAAGACAGCCAAACTTGGATCCTTCTTAACAAAATCCATATTGAGCCCTCAAGAAGCCATTTACTCCCTCCGTGAACTCTTTAGCCTGAGGAGTTTCTCAAATGCCTTACCCATAGTATCCAAAAACAAATTGGACGATAGTTTGACGGGTCTTCTTGTCTTCTGTTACCCTTTGGAATAAGTACAAGTCGCTGTCACTTCCAAGGTTTCGGAATTGAGCCTTCTCGCATGCAAGAATTGAAGAGATCAATGAAAAGTTCTCCTGAGAGCCATCTTCAGAGCTACATTAGGAATTCCTTCCAACTCTGGTGTACTCCCTTGTTGTAGGTCCGAGGCGATGTCTTCTATCTCTTCCTACGTGATTTGTGGAAAATCCTTTGTATATATATTGTCTATAAATTATATTGTATTCGCCTGTTCTGGGAATAGTGTTCGGACAATATTATCTACATTTGATCTCGTGGGGTGCTGTATCGTGTCTTTGGATAGTTTCTTAATTGCTATTTTGTAAGGCCTATCCCATGGGTCTGCATCCACCTCATTACAGAGTTCTCTCCAGCACCGTCGTTTGCTTTCTTTAATGGCTTGTAGGAGGTTCCTTCTTGCTCTCTTGAACTCTTCTTGTAGAATAAGAAAACTCCGGAAAACGTCTTTCTCACTGGTAACGTCTTCTTGCTTGATAGCAAAACCGGCGATAGTATCTGTCCACCAGTACACAGAGGAATGATGTTCGCCTGCCTTTGATAGCTGCATCACGAGCCCCGGATATAAAAGAGGTCAGTATACACGCATTTTCCCCCGCTGACCCTTTCAATTCAAACTCATCCTCTGGCATTAAATTGAATGAATCGTGTTCCAGTCTTTGATTCTCTACCAACAACTTTTCTTTCTTGTAGGCGTATCCAGTGTAATCAATATGACCATGTGATCACTGTGTGTATAAAATCCACAAACCTTCCAAGTAGCGATCCGTTGCAGGCGACCACTCACAAATCGATGATAGATGATCTTCCTGCTCTAGTGAACGTAGGGTCCGGTGTTCATAAGGACCATATCGTTTGTTTGTGCAAAAGCTTCCAGAGAAATTTCACCACGTCGATTTGATATCCTACTCCCCCATTCCGTTGAAATCACCAGCTATGATAGCTTCGCAAAGTCTTCGATTGTGATGCTGGGATAGGCGTAAAAGCTAAAGAAGTATACATTGTTGATCTTGGCCCATACAAAGCCGGAGTGCGATGCATTATTTACTTCCGAAAGAGCTTGGGAATAACAAGCCCAAATAGCAGCTTTACCACTGACATCGGATATCCACGAGCTGCAATACAGATTTGTATATTGTTCGCAGAGAATAGCGACGATGATGTGCTGTTCCCGTACAGTTAGGTAGAGGAGATCCTGAGCAGCTTCACAATGGTTCAAATTCAACTGGAGTATCCTCATCTACGATGTTGTTTGATTTTCGTCAGTGTTTTCAATACTAAACGGAAAGCTGGACACTTACTTCTTCCGCTGGGGTAGTCAGCATCTCCATTTCCCGCCCATAATGCGCAATAAGGTGTCTGGTCACAATCACTAGCTTTGTCATAGTTCATCACCTGCTTTACTATAGTTCAGCCTGTCAGGTCGAACAGATGGTCCTACCCCAGATAGTCCTACCTCTCAGGTCCTATCCTTTCCAACACAGTTCCGAGTTATGTGTCCATACTTCCAGCAACGGAAACGCTTTGGAACTCTGAGTATTTCACGCAACAGGTCAACAAAACAACCAGGGCCCCGTTTCATAATAAAGTACAAACTAATACTATTAGTCTTGTCGATTTAACTTAATACAATTACAATGACTTGTACAATAGTAACTTGTACTTTAGTACTTTTTAAATCCTGTTATATCACAAATAGCGAATTTGATTGCAATGGCTCTTGAAGATTATTTAAATGGTTCCTAAGTCTCTTAAACGTTATGTGAAATAAGTCAAGGTAACTATAATTGTGGATTATTAACTATAACAAGAGGTGTAGAATTTCGAAACCATCCAATTATTTTATTTATTTTCTTCCATTTTTCATTAAAGACCTTCACACACGAGGTGAGATAAAATTGAAGGGGGAGAGACTCAAACTAGTAACGATTTGTTTATAGTTCGACGCCTAGTCTCTTACGCTTCAATTTTCTCACGCCTCATGTGCATGTGCTGAGGTAAAATGGTCACTGGTGAGGAAAAATTAATCCCATACGATAACCCAAAGGAGAGAGAAGGGTGGGGGCCACCTGGCCATGATTCAACACCGATCTCCAAACCGAATGTTCATGGAAAACTGCTGTATATTTGGTTTGATCAGCTTTCTGTCCTGGGTTATGAGTTACTTAAACCGAGTGAAACCATTACTGGAAATCTCTACCGAACACAATTATTGATATTTGAATACAAGGAAAACGCGCCCATTAATCTTCCAGGCACGACAAAATTATATTCTTACATTATAATAATGCTTGTCTGCAGGTTGCGCGGCCAGTCGATGGTACATGGTCTGTTTGAGTAGCATTTTACTTCAGATGGAGATTTTATGAATATCCTCGAAAGAGGAAGAGTTCTTCCGATGTGGTATCGGAATGCTATCAGAAATATGGGCAATAATTATAAGTAATGTACCGTTCATTCACAATAAATTCTTAATTTTTGATAGAAAATGGCAGAAACTTGTTCAAATCCATATATAGTGTCTTCAGTTAAATCATTGAATAAATATTATTAAATATTCTGGCTCGATACTTTCCTGTTCAATACGTTATTACATGATGAGTTCGATTTTCTTTTATGGATACCAGCTAGGTTAGTAGCATATAAGAATATTTTACCCTAGAACATTCATTATCAAGTACCTAAAAATTATTACTCAAACCATTAATATATTATTAATGTTGGCAGTATAATTGACTAAAACAGTTCATAGTAACACAGTGTAAATATTCAAAGAATAACTTGGCTCCAGGAAAGTACTACAGACATGATAAATACTTGTTGGCCAAATCAATGATATTTATGATATTATCTATTGAAAAGTTGGTAAAATGCTTGCAAAATATTTTAAAAAAAAAGAAAAAAGTGTTTAAAATTTTTTAAAATGGTCATTACATTTCAAATCCAGATTGGTCATTCTGCATATTATACTGGTGTGCTACGTTCGTTGAACCTGTACTCGTCCCGGCATTAACAAATCTGCAAATATAAGTGATCGAAATTATTTAATTGCTTGATTATAACTAACAAAAAAACAAATAAAATTATAGATTAATTTTTATTAATATATTCTTGTTTGAGAGTGGTTTAGTTTATTTAAAAACAAATTTGATCTTTTTTTAAGTTTGCAAATGTAAATGAAAGAAAGAAGAGAAGTGGTTAATACAAGTTTTAAATTTAAGAAAGAGTTATATAGAAGAAGTTATAGATGGGAGAAAGGCAATTAGCCGGCATTTTTAAGAATTTTAAAAGAGAAAATGACAACAAAGTAAAGGTATCCTTAAAAATGACCTGAGGGTCGAAACGTTGAAAGGTTTTGAAAAGAATAAAGTTGAGAAAAAAGGATCAAATTTGTTTTTAAATAAACTAAAATTATAATTATTGATTAATAAATTGCATTTCATAATAACAGAATATGTCCATACATTGTCATATTGTTCTTATGCTTAATATAGATTACAGTAAATACCAGTCTCAAGAAATTTAAAATATTATATATAAAATAAACATGTATTTAAAAATGGGTAACAAAATTTAATTATTAGTACACTCATTTATGAGATTACAAGCAATTTTTTTCTTCCATTATTTTTTCATTACCAGTATCTTTACATTGCAAATCTGAATCTAATCTATTCTTTCTATTTAGATTTTAAATCATCTGACGGTAAAAAAAAATTAAGAAACTCCCTTAAGGTTGGAATTATGGTTTGACAGCCCCTCTCGGTGTTCATTCGACCCCAAACATTGATAGCCCCTCTCGGGGTTCATTCGACCCCAAACATTGATAGCCCCTCTCGGGGTTCATTCGACCCCAAACATTGATAGCCCCTCTCGGGGTTCATTCGACCCCAAACATTGATAGCCCCTCTCGGGGTTCATTCGACCCCAAACATTGATAGACCCTCTCGGGGTTCATTCGACCCCAAACATTGATAGCCCCTCTCGGGGTTCATTCGACCCCAAACATTGATAGCCCCTCTCGGGGTTCATTCCACCCCAAACTTTGACAGCCCCGCTGCGGGTTCATTCGACCCCAAACATTGACAGCCCCACTGGGGGTTCATTCAACCCCAAACATTGATAGCCCCTCTTATGTTTCAGTTGACCCCAAACATTTAAGAGTGACAGTAGGTGTACTGTAAACTATAAAAGTATTTTACAGTAGTAAGGGTGAGAAATCAGGCATCCTATATCCTCTTCCCCTCTCAAGGACTTAAAGTATTGGAACGTATTAATTATTGATAATTATGAGAAATAGTTGACTGTGGATGACGAACGAGGAGAAGATGGTTGGGGGTGCGGTCAATGATAAACACAGATAAGTTGGATTAACCTATTTTATTGTGCCAACGTTTCGGCTAGAGTTTCTAGCCTTCTTCAGGGCTACAAACAGAACAAGATAACAACCACAGTAAGTATAGAAAAATAAAAAAAGAAAGTATAAACAGAATAACAGATTATGTACAATTATTCTGTTTATACTTTCTTTTTTCTTTTTTTATTTTTCTATACTTACTGTGGTTGTTATCTTGTTCTGTTTATAGCCCTGAAGAAGGCTAGAAACTCTAGCCGAAACGTTGGCACAATAAAATAGGTTAATCCAACTTATTTGTGTTTATCATTGACCGCACCCCCAACCATCATCTCCTCGTTATTAATTATTCAATGTACGTCCAACTTTTAAAACATATTCATTATAGAAACACAATCATTTAGTAGATACTGGCAGCATTCAGACAAAAAATATATAGTTTTTCTTTATTTTTTGTTGTGCTAAGTCAGGTTTAATGCATATTATAATTTTATAAAAATTATACAACTGTTTAAATTTTTATGAAAAATAAGGTGAGTGATTAATGTAAGAATTAGGACCCAGTGCTTTACTTTCCAGCACAGGATACAGCATACAAATTAAAAACTGATAATAACTTTTAAAAATACGACCTTGGAATATTGTAGTCCTTGAAACTTGAGAAGTTTTATGGATAATTTTTTTAGTTTTCATACACCTCATTAAAGCCATTTTAAGTTGTTACCTCAGTGAGTTCAAATGAGAATTCAAATGGTTAGAACTTGTCCTCGAAGGGCCCTACTCTACCCCTCATGCGTAGGGATAGAGAGGTCTCGGAGATCCTTAGGTCGAAATTGTAAAATTGTATATAATTTATTTTACTTAGTTTGATTATGTACATTTCATTTATATATTTTTCTACAAATAGAGAGATATATATACATATAGAAATTTCATTTATTTATTGTTATATTTGTATATATATTTAAACAAACTATATCAAATATATTTGTCAAAATATCTAAATTGTACTCTCTAATTGTGACTTAAGATCAATTTAATTATTTCAAGTTTATTATTTATAATTCTAAATGGTATTGCGATATATTTTTTATTATATTTTAATATTCCATAGGTGTTATAATAATAGAAGATATAAATATTACATGCTGACTTGGTTTGATCTAGCTCCTTGCTGAACCAGACTGTCTTCCCGTTCCTTGCTGCTTCGCAGAGTATTTCGACGTTCTTATCGTCCTCCGTTAACTCGATAACTGTAATCAAATAATAATCATAGTTATGAAAATCCATAATGATTTAGCAATATAAAAGTATTTATATATACAAGATGTTCAATATCTTACCCACTAAAATCTTTGAAATTTTATCGAGAAAATTTTGGATTCCGATTAATAAACATTTGACGCTGGAGGAGTAGTGAGATAGCGGATTGGAGTGATCAATTGTAATGCCAACAAATGCCGAAATATTCGATGAACAAGCTTTCTGTTTATTATGAATCGAACGAGACATTATAAAAGATTCTTACTGTTCGGTATCTCATTTTAGTCAAAAATCGGGGTGAAAAAAAGATAGTGAAAGCACCTCAATGTTTGATTACTTTAATGAAAACTATATTTACCAGTCAAAATTGATAAGTCTGCCAAGTATAGGTAGGGGGAATAAAAAATGGCGGATTTTCGAAACATTAAAAAAAAATATTTTTTTATTCAGAGCTCTATGTCTTTAAAACTACCAATAACACTTTAAAACTAAGAGAAGATCATTAAAAGTTAGAGTTAATTTTCTAAAATATGAGCCCTAATAGAGCTATTTAAGTTCAATAGTTTT
>NW_027115560.1:350241-352376 GCF_000696795.3 Halyomorpha halys
GAATTTGATGGTTTAGTGGAGCCCCAAAGCTCAACTCCGTATGTCCAGATAGGCCTTATATTAGTCATGTAGATCAGTCTTTTATAATGTTGTGAAAACTAAAACTCAGAAACCATTCGTTGTACAAATGTGTATTGGCACTCAAATCAAAACTAATTTAATTTACTGTGAAGTAATTTATACCGTTTATCTTAGTAGGAGTAATATATTTCATCATATACGACAAAATAAATTCACAAACTCTTGATTTCTAGTTGTTTTGACAAAAATTTTAATTTATAAAAAGGTACAGAGTTCTGGTAGCACTTTAATTAAACCTAGTTAAATACACTATAAAGTAGTTTTTGACGTTTATCTTCGTAGGAGTAGTATTTTTTATGATATTTGCCAAAATATATCCACAAAATGTTAATTTCTAATTGAAGAAGATGTTCGGAGGAGGGGGGGGGGTACGGTCGGCAAGGAAAACATAAATAATCAAAAGCCAACATTCCTCGCTGACACCCTGATGAAGACCTGAAACACAGGTCGAAACGTCGGCATAAATAAATATTTTTTTGTTTATTTATGTTGTTTCTTTGCTGACAGCACCCCTCGACCATCTTATCCAATGAGTAATCTACGGTCAACTATTCGGATAAAAATTTTTGAAAATATCATAAAAACTACTACTCCTTAGAAGATAAATATCATAAAAACTACTACTCCTTACAAGATAAATATCATAAAAACTACTACGCCTTAGAAGATAAATACCATAAACTGCTTCTTAGACTCTGGATTTTCTTTCAACACTATGTATGTATGTACGACAAAGTTTGCACTAGTAAATAAGTTTTCACATTCTATTCTTAGCCCCAATGAAGGCTAGAAATTCTGGCCAAAACGTTAGTACGAATAATATGTTTTTACTTGTTTCTGTTCTTCATAGATCGTACCCCAATCATCTTCTCCTCATTAATTATGATAGTAATTATTAAATCCAAACGCCCAAAGAGAAAACTTGAACGATGTCATCTACGGAGGTAAGATAGGTCATTCGAATCGATCTTTAGAAAGTCTCATCTCGATATCAAAGCTGCCTGCTATAAGATGCAGCAGTTAGCAGTACTAACCAATACGTACGAGCCTTATATCGATATTAGATGATTTTTCTCGTAGAATACTGAACCCTCGCAACAGTACAGTGAAATGTAATTGACCTTTTAGCAACTCTTAATATTATTAAGGTTTTTCGCCATCTATCCCGATACCTGTTCGGGGTGGAGTGTCTTTCAGGGAACCTTTCACTGTGTCCCTGGTTATGGACACATTTGTGTTTAGTTTCCCACATGAGTCCCTTATTAGATCTACTAACACTTAAGTGTTACAACAAAAACGACAGTTTTTGACTTGAATCGGAAGCTAATTAACCAGGTGCAGGCCCTTCCTGGACATGTCAAACTTCCCCTCTCTCGTGCTGGGGGGAGGGGACGCCTACCTAGGGAGCGTTCTGTCACCTATGGCCAATGAGGAATTAGATTAAAAAATAAGGAAACGCCCCAAACGGGAAGTGGGAGAAAAGGGGCAGGACAACTAAACCAGGAAAAAAGGCATTGAAGAGGAAGACTTAGACGGGAGAGGACCAAGTTTGAGAGAGGAGAGACGAAGTCCTAAGAACGGCCATGAGACCAGGGCCCTGTTTCATAATAAAGTACAAACTAATACTATTAGTCTTGTAGATTTATCTTAATTCAATTACACAGACTTGTACTATAGTAACTTGTGCTTTAGTATTTTTTAATTCCTGTAATATCACTAATAGTCATCACTATCATGAAAAAGTATTAGTATTATTACCACATTAGTTTCTACACTTGTACTATGTTAAGGGTAATTACTAATTAAGGGTACCCACTTAATTGGGCTTGGTTTGACCCCGGAAGGCTCCTGAACCCACATGGTTGACTCACGGCTACAGTAACGGATTCATCACATCATATTTTTTTTTTAAATTTCTATAATTTAAAAAAAAAATATGATGTGATTTTAATAATTTATGATGGGATTTTCTATAATCCCCAACATATTTCCTTATAATCTGCCCCTACCTCACTGAACCTTTAAAGTAAATCATAACCTAGCCTACTCATCTC
>NW_027115560.1:353306-353756 GCF_000696795.3 Halyomorpha halys
TTGGAACATTTTAAATTTATACATTATTTGTTTGTACAACATTATATTGTTATGAAATTAAAACATAAATATTCCTTATAAGAGACAGAACAGTTATAAGCCAATAGTTTAAGGTAGCTGTTCTCCAGTAGCCTATAATCGGCGACCGCAAGAACTCTATCTCTTGGCCCCACTTCCTAGTTTCGATGTGAAGTCAGCCGTGAAGAAATAGAAAACAAGAAATATAATCGATGTATACATTTCAAGTTTTTGCATGTTGTCTAGAAATATTTAATTTCAATACTTTTAAAATAAAATCGTACTTACTTCGTGTTTAATGACGAAGTGAAATACGCAATAATATAGGGTGTTAACACAAGCCCGATAGAACTTGAAATTGTAAAAAATAACACAAAAAATTAAATTGTAATCAAAATTTTTTTTTTATTCGAAAGATCAATACGTGACATT
>NW_027115560.1:358586-360449 GCF_000696795.3 Halyomorpha halys
GGCCCAAAATTGGACGTCCAGAATGCGCTTCGTCAAGAACAGCCGCGGTGCCCATATTCCCGAAATCATTTTCAAATGTTAATGTCACGTATTGATCTTTTGAATAAAAAAAAATTTTTGATTACAATTTAATTTTTTGTGTTATTTTTTACAATTTCAAGTTCTATTGGGCTCAAAAAAAACACCCTATACTTTAACCCAGGTAGATTTTGTTACGATTTCATTGGTTCTTCATGACTTTGACATGGTCTTTAATTAAGCTATAAAGTTCCTATTAAAACTTTTAGTTTATCAGAACTAGAACTTTTTAGAAATATGGAACAACTAAGACAACAAGTTTATTTATTTTTAACTCGTTTTAACATTATTTAATGCGATCCTATAAATAAATGCTAGAAGCTATATATCGGAAAATGTTTATTATGCTTCTATTGGAAGAAGATAGATGACCGTATGAAGTATATTGTAGGAAGATAGTCCGTGTGGAGATCAATAAAGCTATCAAAATAGTAGAAGAAAACTATTTATTGTTAACCAACGTTTCGCCCCACTTTGCATGGCTTCCTCAGGGCTAATAAGAATAACGTTCTCAAATCAGAATAGTTGTACAAACGTCTTAGTATGCTGTGTGAAGCAGGCCAATGCGGTTGAGCAAAATTAGCTAATAATAGCTAAAATCGCCATGGATACGACATTTATTTATCAATGGTTCATTCATGAATAAGGGCCGTATCCATGGCAACTTTAGCTGTTAGTTTCAACTATAGCTAATTTTTTCCCATCTCTGGTTGGGTGGCTCTGACTTTTGAATAAAGTGTTTCTCTCTTATCCAGTGCCTGTGAAACTACCGAAGCAACTCCTATGTTGAGTTCCGATATAGTATACATCTTTATTATTTTAGGGGAAAATACGATAAAAAAATTAAATCATAACATCAAAATATCAGACTATTTTTCATGATCCAATCCAGTTTAAAAAGGCTAGCGTGAATTATTATTTTATGCTCTATTAAAACTGTTGGAACACACGCCATGTTACGAAATGATAATGCAGCATGTTATGTCAATAGGGGACTATATATAGGTAGCATTGGCCTCGATTAGGAGCTCAGATACGGTTGTAATGTAACTATCGATTTATGAATCGACTTGTACAGAGGTGAGGTCGTATCGAATTCGCAACCGTAGCCGATTTGTCTTCTTCATGTTTAAGCTGGAGGGGGGGGCGCAGGGCACTGGCCCAAGGCTAATGATATTGGGTTTGTTCTCTTCTTTGAACCGAAAAATGTCCTATTTAAATTTATATTATTATATAATAGATATGTGTTTATAATAATTTACCGCATATCTAAAATTCCTACAAACGATTGGTAAAAAAAAAAGAAAGAAAATACACTTCGGTATACACACGCTTGTTGTTGTTGTTGGTTGGGGCTTTTGGGCGTAAAACCCTGAGGTCATCAACGCCCACGTTTCTCACTTTATAACTCTATTTCAAGATTTGAAATTCTTTAGATAATTGCCAAATAAGTTTAAATAATTACTTATTTTAGAATTTTTTAATACATATGACAAACTTTTGGGTTTAGACCTTATTCAATCCTTAGAACCAAAGTTAATGCACCCTACTACGTTTCCAACAGAACACTACACCATGACCTACATATCCCTTTTGTCCTTGATCCCATACCAACCAAATTCTCAAAATTCCATATAAACCTTTCCAACCATCCTAATCCTTTGGTTCAAACCTTATCTAGTTCCACCTACAGCCCACCTAGAAGGTTGAAACGGCAGTGGCCAAGAGACTTATTAAGATAAAAATGGACAATTGGAGTTCTGGCAATGGTCAGATTCTCCACTC